>NC_041384.1:458436629-458481652 GCF_002162155.2 Triticum dicoccoides | reverse complement strand
CTCGCCGGCGCCGCACCGGGTCGCCGCGGCCACCGCCGCACCCCGACGCCGTGCGTCGCCTCCGACCGGCCGCCGCCTCCCCGACCTCGTCTCCGGCCAGATCCGGCCGCGAGAGAGCCGGATCCGGCGACCCCGACCTCACCGGCCGCCGTCTTCGTCATCTCCGGCGAGCAGCGCCGCCGCCTTGTTTTGCGTGCCTGGGTCAAACCCTAGATCCGGAGGTCGAAATTCTTCTAAGTCCCCGATTTTTCCAGTTTCAAGTGCCTATGTCCATCATGCCGTAACTTTGCATCCGTAGCTCCGTTTTGGGCATATAGCATATCAAAATGTTCATCTTAGAGAGTACATCATTTCATTCCATTGCAGAATTTTCATTTGAGTCCATCTTGATGCCCGAAATTCTGTCAGAAGAGGGCTACTTGGGATAATTGTCAGATCTGCTACTTCATTTAGGCTTTTGTCATTTTTGCCATGATTATTGTGTGCATGATATGCCCATGAGCTCTACATATGTTTTGTTAAGGGTTTTTCCATCTTTCCAGAGGTACAACCCAGGTATTTTTGTGATGTGTGTGGTGACTAGCACAAGCTTGCAAAGTGAGGCACTTGGTAATGCTGATTTCAGGGATTTAGCATTTCCACCAAGTCCTTGAGCTGTTTATCTCATATGGCCATATGTTCATGTTGTTTCCTAGTGATCCGTGCCTCTTTTGAGGATGATCAGTAAGGATGTTTTGTTAATCTTGTAGTGCTCTATCCATCCATGTATTGTTTGCAATTATGGAGCACCCTAGCTTGAGTCAATCGAGCTCTACTTTTGCTACTTCGTGAATCTGGGCAAATTGTCTACTTGTTAGCGATTTTGCCGATGATGTTGTAGTTGATCCGTGCATGCTATGTTGTTGTTCTTGCCATGTCTAGCTTGCTTTTTGTGTATTCTTGATGGGTGTATGCTTATATTATCATGACTTGCTCCGTAGTGAGTGCATCGAGCTCGCAAACATGCCTACTTGATATCTGTTTTTAGCATGCTCCAGTTTTCACCAAGTCTGAGAACTGATTATGTTTTTCCCATGTTCACATGCTTGCAATTGTATTTTCTAATCCCTTTTGTCTCAAGGTCACTAAGGGACTTTTATTAAGCTCTTTGAGTAGCTCCATGCCATGCTTTACTTTGCCATGTTCAGTTCCTGTAGCATGTAGTTTTGTTGCTCCAAAGAGTGCTACCTGATCTGAGATTCCAGACAAGTGTTAATTTCACTAAGTCTGAAATGTGTTTGCCATATGCATTTTTGCCATGCTTGTTTGAACCTGTTAATGGATGTTTTGGACGTAGCTCAGTGCTAGACTTTTGTTAAGCATCATGAATGCATCCCTTCCATGTATTTTTATGCCATGTCTGGGTGCTGTAGCTTATTCATCTCATTGCATTTAGATGGCTACTTGCTGTAAATCGCAGACCGGTGTCATATTTGAATCGCTTGCCATTTCCAAACCGTAACTCCGATTCCGATGTTCTTTATATCGTTTTCAATCGATTTCATCTCATATTTACAGTGGCACACTTGGATTCCCAAGTTGAGGCCAGGTTCATGCATCCCTTGTCAAATCTTGCATATGCATCCCGCATCGCATCCCGCATAGCATACCATCTGTGCATCATATTGTTTGAGCTTTGCACGTGGTTGATTGTGTTCCGTTTGCTTGTTTGTCTTGTTTGGGTAGAGCCAGGAGACGAGTTTGCTAACGAGGAGCCCGTTGAGTTTGCTTTCGAGGATCCAGTCAACTCTGACAACTTTGCAGGCAAGATGATCATACCCTCGAAATCACTACTATCTTTGCTATGCTAGTTTGCTCGCTCTTTTGCTATGCCAATGCTACGATGCCTACCACTTGATTTCAAGCCTCACAAATTGCCATGTCAAACCTCTAACCCACCTTCTCCTAGCAAACCATTGATTGGCTATGTTACCGCTTTGCTCAACCCCTCTTATAGCGTTGCTAGTTGCAGGTGAAGATTGAAGACCGTTCCTTGTTGGAACATTTATTTACTTGTTGGGATATCATTATATTATCTGGTTATCTTAATGCATCTATACACTTGGTAAAGGGTGGAAGGCTCGGCCTCTCGCCTAGTGTTTTGTTCCACTCTTGCCACCCTAGTTTCCGTCATATCGGTGTTATGTTCCCGGATTTTTGCGTTCCTTACGCGGTTGGGTTATAATGGGAACCCCTTAATAGTTTGCCTTGATTAAAGCTTTTCCAGCAATGCCCAACCTTGGTTTTACCATTTTCCACCTAGCCTTTTTTCCCTTGGGTTTCCGGAGCCCGAGGGTCATCTTATTTTAAACCCCCCCGGGCCAGTGCTCCTCTGAGTGTTGCTCCAACTCGTCAGCCACCGGTGGCTACCAGGGGCAACTCTGGGCTGGCCTATCGGAAGTTTAGACAATCTGAGTGTGCCCTGAGAAAGAGATATGTGCAGCTCCTATCGGGATTTGTCGGCACATTCGGGCGGTGTTGCTGGATTTGTTTTAACCTGTCGAAGTGTCTTGAAGAACCGAGGTACCGAGTCTGATAAGAATATATCGGGAGGAGGTCAATTCCTTCGCTGACCGTGAGAGCTTGTCATGGGCTAAGTTGGGACTCCCATGCAGGGATTTGAACTTTCGAAAACCGTGCCCGCGGTTATGAGCAGATGGGAATTTGTTAATGTCCGGTTGTAGATAACTTGAACCTTAACTTAATTAAGATGAATCAACTGAGTGTGTTACCGTGATGGCCTCTTCTCGGCGGAGTCCGGGAAGTGGACACGGTGTTGGAGTAATGCTTGCGCAGGTTGCTCTCTAGTTTCTCGCTCGCGCTTTGCCTCCTCTTCTCGCTCTCTTTTGCGAACAGGATAGCCACCATATTTGCTAGTCGCTTGCTGCAGCTCCACATATTTACCTTGCCTAACCTATAAGCTTAAATAGTCTTGATCGCGAGGGTGTGAGATTGCTGAGTCCTTGTGGCTCACAGATTACTATTACATCAGATGCAGGGCCTGATGATTCCGCTCCAGGTGGCGCGCTCGAGCTCAAGTGGGAGTTCAACGAGGACTCTCAACGATACTATGTTTCCTTTCCTGATGATCAGTAGTGGTGCCTAGTTGGGGTGATCGGGACCGTGTCGCATGTTGGGTTATCTTTTATTTTGGCGCATAGTCGGGCCATGAGTGTCTGAATGATGTAATGTTATTTATGTACTTGATTGACGTGGCGAGTGTAAGCAAACTATGTTATCTCCACTTTTATTATCTATATTACATGGGATGTGGTGAAGATTGCCTAACTTGCGACATATGCCTTCAATGTGATTATGCCTCTAAGTCGTGCCTCGACACGTGGGAGATATAGTCGCATCGAGGGTGTTACACGATACACGCCTTTAAGCCGTACAGGGCCGGCCCTCGCCCTAAGCGGCATAAGTCTTTAGGGACTCGAAAACCTCGCCGAACAGCGACCAGTCTCTCGCCTTATCATGACAGTCAGTTTTAGCTTTCTCTACTGAGGTGCTCAGCCCGGCAGAACCGGGGCACAATCGCAGTAGTTCTCCTAGCGCTACCTTAGCCGATAGAGCGGAACGTAAGGTACCAAAACATAGAAGTCGGGCAAACCCAACATTTGACCAAAGACATGATTCGGAGCTGATGCATATAATGCTATAAGTTCGGGGTGCTGCACTTGTGAAAGTGTTTGGACTTTTCACACCATATTGTGGGGTACGTAAGCCCCTGGTGTATTGTTCGTACCAAAGTGTACGGTTGCAAGGCGTCGTTAATGAACACACACACATATATATAACAAGAATGCAATAATAGTCATGATGTTATGCATTGTTTATTCAAAAAGGTGCGTTAAGGAAGAATGATACAGATAGTGCGATAAGCAAAGAGTGGGACTATGTCCCTTCCAAGGGAAAGCTGAGGAATAATATTAAATCAAATATTTCGCTCGGTATTGCAATCCACCTGGGAATTCCGTGGTGTGATGTAGCTTTCTGCCTCCTTGGTTGCTGCATCATGTGTTCGGCAATAGTGCTGCCAGACAGTGTTTCCAGAGATTAAGGTCCTGAAAAAAGAGAAAAAATAACCAAACGGGAAGCCCCTAGTGCAGTTTAAGCCGCGTCTTGGGGTGTGCCGCAGTTGTGCCCCCCTCCCCACCTGTGCCCATGGTATTTTTAATGCGTAATTATGTACGCGTGGCACGAGCTTTGCCGTTTGGCTTGTCTGGGTGCCGTGTATTTGACACGAGCGATCGAGTATACGTTCCAAGCTGGACGGGCCCGGCGTACTTGGTTTGAATGGCTTTTTCTGCTGACCGGGTTTAGAGCCTTTGAATCTGGCATTGACTGTCGTATCCTCGGTATTATCGCTGTTAATGCGGTGCTTATGTTTGTTGCGACGTGACCTGCTATTGCCGTCCTTGGTATCCGAAGTACCATGCTTCTTCGATATGTTATTACTACGAAAGCGGGTCATGAGTGTCGTGAGGGCTGCCATAGATTTCGACTTCTCCTGACCAAGGTGCCGGGCTAGCCATTCGTCGCGGATGTTGTGTCTGAAAGCCGCTAGGGCCTCTGCATCCGGACAGTCGACAATTTGATTTTTCTTTGTTAGGAACCGAGTCCAGAATTGCCTGGCCGATTCTTCTGGCTGCTGAATTATGTGGCTCAAGTCATCGACATCTGGTGGCCGCACATAAGTGCCCTGAAAGTTGTCGAGAAATGCGGCTTCCAGATCTTCCCAACAGCTAATGGACTCTGCTAGCAAGCTGTTAAGCCAATGCCGCACTGGTCCTTTGAGTTTTAGTGGGAGGTATTTGATGGCGTGTAAGTCATCACTGCGGGCCATGTGGATGTGGAGGAGGAAATCCTCGATCCATACCGCGGGATCTGTTGTGCCGTCGTATGATTCAATATTTACAGGTTTGAAACCTTCTGGGATTTGATGATCCATTACTTCGTCTGTGAAGCATAAGGGGTGTGCAGCGCCTCTGTATTGGGATATATCGCGACACAGCTCGAATGGGTCTTGCCCGCTGTGTTCGGCCCGACCGGATTTGCTTTTGCTGTATCCGGCGTGACGTTTATCGTCTCGCAGAGTGGCGCGCCCTCGTGATCCGTAGATCGATCTTGCATGCTTTGCTTTGTCCTCCAATATGTCTCGCAGGGCTAGCGTATCTCCCCATGCCTTTTTATTTGAATGGCGTCGGGGTGGAGGCTGAGTTTTTGGCTGGAATGCCTCTCTATCGCGGCCACGAGGTGGCCTATCAGCCATATCATATGCTACTTCCTCCAGTCGAGGTAGCAACCTGCACTTTGGGTAATTCTTGGAGGGGCACTCGAGTTTGTATTCCTCGGCCGCGAGGACTTCAGTCCATCTGTCAGCTAGCAGATCCTGATCAGCTTGAAGCTGCTGCTGCTTTTTCTTAAGGCTATTTGTTGTGGCTATAAGCCGACGTTTGAAGTGCTCTTGTTCGACGGGATCCTCTGGCACGGCGAATTCGTCGTTGCCGAGGCTTGCCTCGTCTTCGGAGGGGGCATGTAATTATCATCCTCCGCCTCTCCATCTGCCGCTCTCTCAGGAGGTCTGGCTCCTTCATCTTCCTGCTCTAAATCTTGCTGGAGGGGATTGTTGTTGTCTTCGGCACTATCCGGAGTGTTATTATCTCCTGTGCCGGTATCACCACTTTTGCTTTGGTGGGACTTAGAGCGGCGCCGTTGACGTCGGCGCTTGGGTTGCTTCTTGGAGGGGTCATCCTCTGCTATCTCGTCGCCATTGCCTTCTTTGGGTGTGTCCACCATGTATATATCGTATGATGAGGTGGCTGTCCAGTGCCCTGTGGGAAGTGGTTCCTCTTTGTCTCCCGCATCGTCGTCCATACCATCGATGTCTTCGGAGTCGAAGTCGAGCATGTCGGTTAAGTCATCGACAATGGCTACTAAGTGGGTGGTGGGTGGGCCGCGAATTTCTTCGTCGTCCGCATCCCAGTCCTGCCGGACATAGTTCGGCCAGGATCCTCCTGATAAGGAGAGAGACCTTAATGAGTTCAGTATGTCGCCAATGGGCGAGCGCTCAAAAATATCCGCGGAGGTAAACTCCATGATCGGCGCCCAATCGGATTCGATAGGAACGGGTGCAGGCGGTTCGGAGTCCGTGGACGGAGAAGGATCCGACAGTTTAACAACACGGCTCTCATGCAAGGTAAGGTCGATGTTTGGCTCGATCGTCGCTGAGGGTAAGGCCTCCGTGGCGGGGTCCATCCACCCGTCCATGGTCGGCACAACTGGCTCCGAATTGAGGGTCGGAGCGGCTACCTGTGCGATCTCCTGAACAATGTCCGATGGTAGAGCTAAATCGTACTCATCGTGACCGTGTGACACACAAGGCAGAGGTTCGAATCCATCGAAGATCAAGTCTCCACGGATATCGGTTGTATAGTTTAAGCTTCCAAACCTGACCTGGTGGCCAGGGGCGTAACTTTCAATCTGCTCTAGATGGCCAAGCGAATTGGCCCACAGTGCAAAGCCGCCGAATACGCAGATCTGTCCGAGGAGAAAAGTCTCACCCCGGACTGCATCGCCATTGATGATAGTAGGAGCCATCAAGCCTAACGACGATGACACAGAGGAACTCTTAATGAAAGCACCAATGTTGGTGTCAAAACCGGCGGATCTCGGGTAGGGGGTCCCGAACTGTGCGTCTAGGCCGGATGGTAACAGGAGGCAGGGGACATGATGTTTTACCTAGGTTCGGGCCCTCTTGATGGAGGTAAAACCCTACGTCCTGCTTGATTAATATTGATGATATGGGTAGTACAAGAGTAGATCTACCACGAGATCAGAGAGGCTAAACCCTAGAAGCTAGCTATGATATGATTGTTGTTCGTCCTATGGACTAAAACCCTCCGGCTTATATAGACACCGGAGAGGTTAGGGTTACACAAGGTCGGTTACAAAGGAGGAGATATACATATCCGTATTACCTAGCTTGCCTTCCACGCCAAGTAGAGTCCCATCCGGACACGAGATAAAGTCTTCAATCTTGTATCTTCATAGTCCAACTGTCCGGCTAAAGGATATAATCCAGCTGTCCGGAGACCCCCTAATCCAGGACTCCCTCATGACCCATTCCGTTAGCTTAGCACCCGATTGTTTAGTATGTTGCTATTGCTTTCTTCATGACTTATATATGTTCCTATGACTATGAGATTATGCAAATCCCGTTTACCAGAGGAACACTTTGTGTGCTACCAAACGTCACAACGTAATTGGGTGATTATAAAGGTTCTCTACAAGTGTCTCCAAAGGTACTTGTTGGGTTGGCGTATTTCGAGAATAGGATTTGTCATTCCAATTGTCGGAGAGGTATCTCTGGGCCCTCTCGGTAATGCACATCACTTAAGCCTTGCAAGCATTGCAACTAATGAGTTAGTTGCGGGATGATGTATTACAGAACGAGTAAAGAGACTTGCCGGTAACGAGCTTGAACTAGGTATTGAGATACCGACGATCGAATCTCGGGCAAGTAACATACCGATGACAAAGGGAACAACGTATGTTGTTATGCGGTTTGACCGATAAAGATCTTCGTAGAATATGTAAGAGCCAATATGAGCATCCAGGTTCTGCTATTGGCTATTGACCGGAGACGTGTCTCGATCATGTCTACATAGTTCTCGAACCCGTAGGGTATGCACGCTTAACGTTATGATGACAGTTATATTATGAGTTTATATGTTTTGATGTACCGAAGGTTGTTTGGAGTCTCGGATGTGATCACGGACATGACGAGGAGTCTCGAAATTGTCGAGACATGAAGATTGATATATTGGAATCCTATGTTTGGATATCGGAAGTGTTCCGGGTGAAATCGGGATTTTACCGGAGTACTGGGAGGTTACCGGACCCCCCCGGGAGGTAAATGGGCCTTAGTGGGCCTTTACGGAGAAGAGGAGAGGCGGCCAGGGCTGGGCCGCGCACCCCTCCCCCTAGTCCGTATAGGACAAGGAGAGGGGGGCGGCGCCCCCCTTTCCTTCTCTCCCTTCTCTTTCCCCCTCCCGAATCCTATTCCAACTAGGAAAGGGGAGGGAGTCCTACTCCTGGTGGGAGTAGGACTTCTCTGGGCGCGCCTCCTCCCTGGCCGGCCGCACCCCCCTTGCTCCTTTATATACGGGGGCAGGGGGGCACCCCATAGACACAACAATTGATCAAGTTGATCTTTTAGCCGTGTGCGGTGCCCCCTCCACCATAGTCCACCTCGATATTACTGTAGCGGTGCTTAGGTGAAGCCCTGTGTCGGTGTCAAAACCGGCGGATCTCGGGTAGGGGGTCCCGAACTGTGCGTCTAGGCCGGATGGTAACAGGAGGCGAGGGACACGAAGTTTTACCCAGGTTCGGGCCCTCTCGATGGAGGTAAAACCCTACGTCCTGCTTGATTAATATTGACGATATGGGTAGTACAAGAGTTGATCTACCACGAGATCAGAGAGGCTAAACCCTAGAAGCTAGCCTATGGTATGATTGTCGATGTGTATGTTGTCCTACGGACTAGAACCCTCCGGTTTATATAGACACCGGATAGGGTTAGGGTTACATAGAGTCGGTTACAATGGTAGGAGATCTGAACATCCGTATCGCCAAGCTTGCCTTCCACGCCAAGGAAAATCCCTTCCGGACACGGGACGGAGTCTTCAATCTTGTATCTTCATAGTCCAGGAGTCCGGCTGAAGATATAATTCGGCTATCCGTACACCCCCTAATCCAGGACTCCCTTAGTAGCCCCTGAACCAGGCTTCAATGACGACGAGTCCGGCGCGCAAATTGTCTTCGGCATTGCAAGGCTGGTTCCTCCTCCAAGCACTCCATAGAAGATTTTGAACACAAAGATAGTGTCCTTCTCTGCAAAATAAGTTTCCACATATTGCCATAGAGAGAATAATAATATTAACACAAATCTAATCTGCTGACGTATTCCGTGGTGCGACATGCCACGGCCAAGCCTACCTCAGCGCGTTATGCGAGGCGGTTTCCTTGGCACATCTTGTCAAAGCAGAGATCGTGTCCCTTTATTCCGGGATTCTCATCAATACGGGCGTGGGTAACCCAACTACGCCTTTGATTATGGCGCTTGAAGATAAGCAAGTTTTACCAGGCTGGTGGGGGCATGTAGTCACGCCCACCCATATAAGGGGATAAGGATCCACCTTTTCACCCACGCCTTCTTCCTCCTTTGCCTATCCATTCTTGCACACTCGAGCTCCAGCGCCCAAGTCCGCACTACCACCTCTACCTTCTCTAGTCATGTCCGGAGCGGGAGGCAAGTGGATGGTCTCCTCCGTCACGAAGGGACACATCAAAAAGCTGAGGAAGGCCGGATATCTGGCTAGCAACATCGCGCACTGGCTTCCCGAAACGGGGCAGCTCATCCCCACTCCCAGGCCCCATGAGAGGGTGGTATTCCTCCCTCATTTCCTCTGCGGACTGGGCTTCCCTCTGCATCCGTTTTTCTGGGGGCTCATGTTCTACTACGGCCTGGATTTCCACGATCTGGCCCCGAACTTCGTCCTCAACATCTCGGCATTTATCATGGTGTGTGAGGCTTTCCTCCGCATCCGCCCTCATTTCGGCTTATGGCTAAAGACCTTTAACATCAAGCCGAAGGTGGTGCGCGGAAGCCAGGCAGAGTGCGGCGGTGCCATGGTTGGCAAGATGGCCAACATCCTGTGGCTCGAGGGCTCCTTTGTGGAGACCCTGAAGGGGTGGCAATCGGGGTGGTTTTACATCACCGAGCCGTGCGACCCCGAATGGGTCGCAGCCCCCGAGTTTCGGTCCAGACCCCCTACGCGACTCACCTCTTGGAAGGAGACCGGCCCGTCGTGGGGTAAAAAAGGTGTCACACCCTAGCTAGTCCAAGCATTAGAATGTGCATCATGTTTAAATTCTTCTTTAAATTTGAATTGGGGAAGACAGAACCCCCAACACCCCCTGGAAACAACTAGGGTTTACTAAAAATATTTTCAATGAACCTGAAATGCCTTCTAAAAAGGTCACCCTCTTTGTCTTAGGTTAGAACCTCTGGCAAAATTGGTGCACAATTTTCTAGGTCAACAGAAGGTCATTGAATTAAATCATAAGTATTTGAATTTGGGCATTTAAATGCTATAAAATAATCTAAATGCTCAAATAATTCTGGGAATAAATGTTTCCTGTTGGAAATAATCTAAACAGAGGCCACATTTATTTTCAGGATTTTTGGAAATGTTTTAGTATTTTAAATAAAGCTAAACAGTTGCAGTTTAATAGAAAACAGAAACTAAATCAAAAAAAGAAGAGGAGAAAGAAGCCCACCTGGGCCTTACCTGGCTCGGCCCAGCCTACTGGCTCGGCCAGTCACCCCCTACCTCACGCCAGGATGCAGGGGCGCGTGCTCACCGCGCGCCGGCCACGCGCCGGCCACCTCCTGCTTCTGCCGACGCCGGGACGCCCAGAGGACGCCACGCGACCCCCACGTCTCCCTCTCATCCTCTCGCACTCTCCCCCTCGTCTCTCTCACTCTCCACCCACGACGACCGAGCACGTCCCTCGCCGCCGATCGCCGTAGTTGCCACTACAGCCACTCCCTCGCCCCTCCGACGAGCCCATTAGCTCCGCCACGACTCCCTCGTCCTCCCCACTGAGCCACGCTTCACCGGAGGCCCTACAACGCCGCCTTCGCCCTCGTCTTCAACCTCGGGCACCCGAGCCATCTCCGGTCGATTCGCCACCGCCAGGATCTCCCCGAGCTCGCTGACCCCCTCTCCGACTCCGCTGTGAGCTCCTCTTCCTTTCCCCTAGCCCCCGTGCTCTTTTGGCCCCTGTAGCCGCCGTTTCCACCGCACTCGAGAGCTCCTCACCGCCGGCCATGTCACCGTCGTGGCTACGGCCGTGCAAGCACGCGTCCGAGTGCCTCACCGTGCTCAGCGCAGCACCAGGAACCCGTAGCCACCACCAGTTCTTCCTCCTGTGCACCGTAGCCTCGAAACCGTCCTCACCCGACTCCAGCGACCGCCAAGCTCGTCGCCGGCGACGTTTCCGGCCACCCCGAGCCCAACTACCACCACCAAACGCTGCGGCTCATTCCCAGCTATCCGTAGTTAGTCTCCGCCGTCGATTTGGTCGCCTGAGGGCGTTTTCCGAAGCCCTCCGTCATCTCGGCCTCGCCGGCGACTCAACGCCGGCGGGATTAGCCCTGTTGACCGGCGGATTTGACCACTGACGTGGACTGGGTGGGCCCAGCTGACTCCCCTGAGTCAATGACAAGTGGCCCCCCCTCTGCTAATTAACCAGATTAGTTTCTAACTAAAAATTAGTTAGTTTAATTAGTATAGTCACTGACTAGTGGGCCCTGCCCAGTAATTAGGCTAACTAAACGTAGTTAGTGCACTGAGAGGCTGATAGCAGGGGCCCACCTATCAGTTTTGACCTGGGCTGGCGCCTTTGACCTGCTGAGGTCAGCATGACGCAATGCTGACGCAGTGATGCTTTTCTGGATTTATTTTTTATACAGGAAATTCCAGAAAATGTTTAAAACTTCTAAAAATCATAGAAATTCAACCGTAACTCCAAATGAAATAATTTATATATGAAAAATTATCAGAAAAATTCAATCTATCCATCTGTAATGGTTTCATGCATGACAAAACAAGTTCACCTTGCTGTTGAAGCAGAATAAGGAAATGCACTATTAAGGCCATGTTTAATGAGCTTATATTTGAATCTTTGATTCAAATGAGTTTATTCCTTTCTAATATAACTTGCATTAGGCCAAGACACAATCATATTGCCATGTCATAGCATGCATCATATTGTTGCATATTGTCATGTGTTGATTGTGTTCCGATGTGTTCTCCGTGGTACGTTCCGCCTCCGAGGATATTCACGAGTATCCAACTGAAGGGCAGTATCCCGCTACCACTCCATCAGGCAAGCAACCATTGATCATTCCGATACAAACCCATGTTCTCGCTTCTGCTCTTGTGTACTGCATTAAGACAACGCGATTCAAACTGCTGTGTGCTACGGTAGTTGAACCCTTATCCTCTGCATGACCTGTCATTGCCACAGTAACTAGATGAAACCCACTAGCATGTGTAGGAGTTGATTGAGCCATGTATGTGATTCCTACCTTGCTATGCCTGCTATGCTTAGAGTTGTGTCAGGTCTGGTTCATCTGGGTGATGGGCTAGAGTGAAATGCTTATGTCGGTAATGTGAGGGATGCGTGGAACATGTTTTGGTAAAGGTATCGATGAGAGGCCATGTAGGAGTACATGGTGGCTTGTTTCATTGAGGCCATCCCTAAGAACTGAGATCTGTATGTGTGATTTAAGATTCAGCTACTACCATGCATTGGGATCCTTAATTGACCCTCTCGGCTTCTTAACCACCCTAGTACTCTGTCCAGGAGTTGCAAATAGTTTCTATTGCTTGTAGGTTATGTGTTGGCGGCCGTGCGTAGCGCTGACCCTCGGGGTGGGCTATGTTACGGTAGATACACCGTGGCACGGTGTACCGAGTCACTCGTTTGGTGTCTCAGGAACCCTGTTCACATTGTTCGGGGCCGTATGTGGAAACCTCGGCCGGACTCCCTGCGGATGGAACCTGGATAGGCGATAAACCTGGACTAGAGGCTTAAGTGTTTAGGTAGGCCGTGGCCGACACCCTCGTTGGGCTTCCGCTTGAAGGTTGCCGAGTACATGTCGTGTAAACGGCGGTAAGTGGTGAAAGCGTGTATGACGAAGTACACCCCTGCAGGGTATAAAACTATTCGAATAGTCGCGTCCACGGTAAAGGACTACTTGGTTGCCTGTACAGTTCATAGACAAGTTAATGGATACTACTAAAAGACTCAAGATAAGTGTGAGTATCGAGGATGGCTCTCTCGTAGGACGACGAGGGAGGATCCACGGTGGTGTATTGTGTTGGTGAGTAGTGGACTCGTGTGCAAAAACTATTTTACTGGTGAAGTTCCGTAGGATAGCTTAGCCAAGAGTCAAAGCTGGCTTGCTGCATTAACCCCACCACCTTCTTGAGAATAAGCATGTTTAGTAGGTTCTGATGTAAGACTTGCTGAGTACCTTTGTACTCATGTTTGCTTAATTACTTTTTTCAGATGACAACACCGCCCCCTCCGATGGGTTTTATGTAGACCTTGACGTCGATGAGTGACTAGCCACCCAGGTGGTGATCCTGGCCATGGAGGGCCCTATGTAGATAGACAGGCTTCGAGAAGCCTTCTTTCTTTCTAGACTCTGTACTCAGACTAGCTGCTTCCGCATGTGCGTGTGTGTTTGTATGACTTGAGTGTCGGGTCATGTGACCCCTATCTGTATGAACATGCTATGTATGGCTCCATGGAGCCTTTAAATAAAGTACTTGAATTGTAGAGTTTTGTTGTGATGCCATGTTGTATGTACTCATATCAGGCATATTGTGTGTATGATTGAAATGCTTGGTATGAGTGGGATCCGACAATCTAGTTGTTTATCCTTGGCAGTCTTTCTTATGGGGAAATGTAGTCTAGTGCTCCTCGAGCCATAGTAGTCCGCTACAGCCCGGTTCACCGGAGTCCTGCTAGCCTAGCACTACTGTTCAGGACACTTGACTGGCCGACATGTGTTTCACTTCGTTCCTATGTCTGTCCCTTCGGGGAAATGTCACGCGGTGATTTCCGGAGTCCTTCCTAGCCTGCTACAGCCCGGGTTCCCCGGAGTCCTGTTAGCCCAGTGCTACAGCCCGGAATCACTCGCTGATGACCGACATGCTCGATGTGATTCATGTATGCCTGTCTCCATAGGTCTGTGCCGCTTTGGGTTCACGACTAGCCATGTCGGCCCGGGTTCTCTATCATATGGATGCTAGCGACACTATCATATACGTGAGCCAAAAGGCGCAAACGGTCCCGGGCCATGGTAAGGCGACACCCGTGGGGTACCGTGCGTGAGGCCGCAAAGTGATATGAGGTGTTACCGGCTAGATCGATGTGACTTGGAATCGGGGTCCTGACAGCGTTGGCATCAGAGCCGGACTGCCTGTAGGTTCGTTGAGCCAAACTGGTCGATGTCGAGTCTAGAAATGCTTAGTTATATGTAGAGGAATTGATTGTGGGAGGGAACGTAAGGTTCTTTTACTCCTTTACCTATGCCTTTGATCTGAGTCATTCTCTCCTCATTCAACGTGGGTTAAGGACTAGGCTCTCTTCCTCTATCAGGTTCACGTGTTACTAACCTGTAGTAGCTTATAGGATTGTTGTTACAAATCCAAGCTCAGTTTCTACTATTCTTAGTATGTTGCTAATTGAATCAGAACCTTGATATGATGTTGTTGAGTGGTATTCCGAACTGTTGTGGATGTCTCAAATCTTTTTCTGAGCATTTACAACTGTTATGTTGTCCGATTTTCCCTAGGAATTCTGATGTCTTTGCATTGTGGTTGTGCTTTCAGATGGCCAACCATGCTCAAAACCAAGTGGTTCGCCTGACCAGGTGCCTCGACGTGCCCGGTCATACTGCTATGTTAGTCCGGGTCATGATCGAGATGGGCTACCGTTGGTACCCTGAATACACCGTCGAAGAGCAGTTCCGCGATTTTAATCAAAGCCAATATCTCTGCACCGTCAGGATATTTCCTTCTTATCCTGGGTCTACCGAGCCCCTTCACTGTTCCTATGGACTCGGGGTTACTGTTGAGATGGCTGTGCAGGATGCTGCCTATTCCATGATGACCATTTTGCGAGTCCGGACTGGCCTGCTACGGAACACCGACTTTCGTTACATGCCAGCTTCACTTCCGGGAGCACAAGGGTATCTTCAGGCTATCTATGCTGACTCCATTCAGGAGGACACATTAACTCGTACCACTACCGAGTTGCTCGAAGATAAGGACCGAGAGAATCAGGCCTTGAGGCTGGAGCTTTTCAATACCCATGCTGATCATTGGGCCACATTGACTCGGTTTGCACCTGCGGTGCAAGCTGGATGTATGGATACAAGGGATCTGTATCCCGTGAGATCAGCTCTGCCAGACATGGTGGATTGGCGCGATGTGGGAGGCATCACCCCACCCCGTGGTCCCCGCAGGCCACCGTTCGTTGGTCCAAGACCTCATCCTAGCCCCTTTGGTCCACAGGCTCCTCAGGACTGTCTGTTCCCGGATGGTCATGTTGAACTTCCAGGCTACGGAGGTGACTTCTATGAGAACTACTACGGAGCTGTCTGAGTTAGTAGTAGTACCACTAGTACTGTAGTAGTTGTATCTCCACTATCCTACGTGATTTGTGGAATACGACTTAGTGTGTAGTCAATTCCGGAGGTGTAGACAAATAATGTATAGGAGCTTGGAATGCCTCGGATGAGATGTAATGTCTTTCATCATAGTTGTACTGTAGCCTGGGCTTGTACTGAACTATGTATGATGTGAATGACCGTTGGTATATATATGGCAGTTTTATATTACCATGACATACGGATGAACATCTCGGCATTCTGTGTTATCCATTACATTCTGCACTTCCTTGCTAAGTTTGAGCCATCCTTGTCTAAACCGTTGTCTTGTTTTCTCCTAGGATGGTCAACACCCGCAGCAACCCTGCTGCCCCGGAGCAGGGGGAAGCCAGTGCAGCTAGGGGTGAAAATCTGCCTCACCCGCCTTCTCTGGCCGAAGTGATGCTAGAGGCGGAAAGAAACAAGCGTGAGACTAACCGCCTGCTGGAGCGGATTGCCAGAACACCGCACGCCACCCGCGAAATGACTTGGTGTCAATCAATGACTTTATCAAGCTGTACCCACAAAAGTTTAACCATTCCGTCGAGCCCCTCGACGCGGATGATTGGCTTCGCAGCATCACCCACAAGCTACGTTCTGCCAACATAGCCGAAGCCGACAAGGTTACTTATGCTGCCTATCACCTCGAAGGCCCTGCTAGCCTTTGGTGGGAAAACTTCGAAGCTATGCGCCCGGTCGGCCAAATCACTACTTGGGATGAATTCAGTGAAGCTTTCCGTGAGCATCACATTCCGGAAGGTCTCATGGATCGCAAGAGGGAGGAGTTCTGCAACTTCACCCAAGGAAGACTGACCGTGGATGCTTACAGTCGTGAATTTGGAAATCTGGCACGCTATGCTCCTGAAGAGGTATCTACTGACGCTAAGAAGCAAACAAGGTTCCGCAAGGGACTTAGCCCTGAGCTTCGCCGCGATCTCCGTCTGCACGAGTGCACATCTTTTCAGAAGTTGGTCAATAAAGCCATCAGCGCTGAGACGGGCCAGACTGATTATGACGCTTCACGCAAGCACTCCCGTGATTTTGGCTCTTCATCCGGCTCTGGAACTCAGAAGCGCCGGGTGTGGATTCCGAGCACGGCACTGCCACCCAGGTTCATCCCGAGGCCATCCTTTGAGGCGCCTCATCCCAACCAACAATTTGCACCGCCCAAGCCCTATGGTGGCCCCGCTGCTAATGCTGCTCCACGCCCCAATGTGGTGACATGCTTCAAGTGTGGAGAGCCGGGTCACTATAGCCGAGAGTGTCCCTAGAACAACAACCCCAATCAAACTGGAAAGTCCATTGGCCGTGGTAAGCCAGCGGGGAAGACTTTCTACGCCAAGCCGGCCACCACTGCACGTGGCCATGTCAACTATGTTTCAGCCGAGGAGGCTCATGAGGATCCTAACATCGTCCTTGGTACGCTCCTTGTTAACTGCCATCCGGCATCTATTCTTTTCGATACTGGAGCATCTCATTCATTCATATCCGAGAACTATGCTCGATTGCATAACACGACATTCTGCGACATGCCCACTTCCATGGTAATTCAAACTCCAGGTTCCAAATGGCAAACTTCTAAAGTAAGCCATGGGAACGAAATTCTTGTCGATAGACTTGTCTTCCTTGCATCCTTAATAGCTCTCAAGTCCTCTGACATAAATATCATCTTGGGTATGGATTGGATGTCAGCTCATTATGCTAGGATCGATTGTGCCACTAGAACCGTTCAACTTACTCACCCCTCGGGCAAGACAGTTAATGTCTTAACTCGAGTGGCCAAGCGCCAACTTTACTCCCTAAACGCCAACCCCCTTCCAGACCTTGAGGATGTTCCGGTAGTCCGAGACTTTCCGGATGTCTTTCCAGAAGAACTGCCAGGTGTTCCACCTGACAGGGATGTTGAGTTTGTGATAGATCTTGTTCGAGGAACCGTTCCAATTTCTAGAAGACCCTACAAGATGGCACCCTTACAACTAGCCGAGCTTAAGAATCAACTCGATGAGTCCTTGAAAAAGGGTTTCATCCGTCCTAGTTCCTCTCCTTGGGCTTGCCCTGTCCTCTTCATTAAGAAGAAGGACGGAACGGATCGAATGGTTGTGGATCACCGACCTGTCAATTTGGTCACCATCAAGAACAAATACCCACTTCCCAGGATTAACGATCTGTATGATCAGCTCGCTGGATCCTCAGTCTTCTCCAAGATGGATTTGAGGTTGGGTTACCATCAAATCAAAATCAGAAACGGGGACATACCCAAAACGGCCTTTGTTACTCGTTATGGCCAATACGAGTACACCGTCATGTCCTTCGGTTTAACCAATGCCCCGGCTACCTTCTCTCAGTTAATGAACTCAGTCTTCATGGAGTACTTGGATAAATTCATCGTAGTATACCTCGATGACATACTCATCTACTCCAAGAATGAAGAGGAACATGTCGAACATCTAAGGCTGGTATTGATGAAACTTCGAGAGCATTGCCTTTATGCCAAATTCTCCAAGTGTGAATTTTGGTTGCCAGAAGTGACCTATCTAGGCCATGTAATCTCTGGTAAGGGTATTGCTGTCAATCCCGAGCGAGTTCAAGCCGTCCTTGATTGGACTCCACCTGAGACGGTCAAGCAAGTTCGGAGCTTCCTTGGCTTAGCGAGCTATTGCCGCCGCTTCGTCGAAAATTTCTCCAAGGTTGCTAAACCTCTAACTGAACTCCTCAAGAAAGATAAAAAGTTCGAGTGGACTCCACAATGCGAGGTCAGTTTTTGAGAACTGAAAAGACGCCTGACATCTGCCCCCATACTGGTACCACCAGACTTCTCCAAGGACTTTATTATCTATGGCGACGCCTCACGACAAGGACTAGGTTGCATGCTCATGCAAGATCGTCAGGTAATTGCCTATGCTTCATGGCAATTACACCCACATGAGGAAAATTATCCTACACATGATCTAGAGCTTGCAGCTGTAGTCCATGCACTTAAAACTTGGCGACATTACCTTCTCGGTAATCGTTGCGAGATCTTCACCGACCACCAAAGTTTGAAATATATCTTCACTCAACCAGATTTGAATCTCAGGCAAAGACGTTGGGTTGAGTTGATCTCAGACTACGACTTAGGAATAACTTACACCCCGGGCAAAGCCAATGTCATGGCTGATGCGCTAAGCCGTAAGTCCTATTGTAACAACCTGATGTTACAACAAAGTCAACCACTTCTCCATGAGGAATTTCGTAAGCTAAATCTTCACATTGTTCCTCAAGGATTCCTATCCACCCTGGTGGCGAAACCTACCCTTACGGATCAAATCATAACCGCCCAGCGGTATGATAAGGGCATATCCCGGATTAAGGAAAACATCACTAGCGGAGTTGCTAAATGTTTCTCCATGGATGAGCAAGGTGTTGTTTTCTTCGAGAACCGTTTGGTGGTTCCCAAGAAACAACATCTGCGTCAGTTGATCCTTAAGGAAGCTCATGAATCCCCTCTCACCATTCATCCCGGTAGTTCTAAAATGTATCAAGACCTACGCCAGAGGTTTTGGTGGACTAGGATGAAGAGAGAAATAGCTCAATACATTGCTAATTGCGACGTATGTCGTCGTGTTAAAGCAGAGCATCAACGGCCTGCTGGCACTCTTCAACCTTTGGCTATTCCCGAATGGAAATGGGATAAAATCAGTATGGATTTCATCACTGGGTTTCCCAGGACCAAGAGAGGCAATAATGCCATCTTCGTCGTGATCGACCGACTTTCCAAAGTAGCCCACTTTCTACCTGTTCGTGAGAGTATCACCGCTAGCCAGCTAGCCGATTTATACATCTCCCGAATAGTGTCTCTTCATGGTGTTCCATTGGAAATTAATTCAGACCATGGGAGTCTCTTCACCTCTCGATTTTGGGAAAGTTTCCAAAATGCTATGGGAACTCGTCTCTCCTTTAGCACCGCCTTCCATCCCCACTCAAGTGGTCAAGTAGAACGAGTCAATCAAATTTTGGAAGATATGCTCCGAGCTTCTGTCATCTCGTTCGGAATGAGTTGGGAGAAATGCCTTCCATTCGCGGAGTTTGCTTATAACAATAGTTATCAAGCCAGCTTAGGCAAGGCTCCTTTCAAAGTTCTCTATGGACGAAAATGTCGAACGCCTCTTAACTGGTCAGAAACCGGGGAAAGACAACTCTTTGGCCCGGATATGATTCGGGAAGCAGAAGAGCAGGTTCGCATTATTCGTGAGAAATTGAAAACCGCCCAATCTCGTCAAAAGAGTCAATATGATCGTAAACATAAGCCTATGACTTATGAAGTCAACGAGAAGGCTTACCTTCGGGTTACTCCGTTAAAGGGAACCCATCGTTTCAGTATCAAAGGCAAATTGGCTCCTCGTTACATTGGACCCTTTCGCATTCTTGCCAAATGAGGAGAAGTTGCCTACCAATTGGAACTACCTCCGCATCTTTCCAGAGTTCATGATGTCTTCCACATTTCACAACTCAGGCCTTGCTTCGCGGATCCTATCCGTGGAGTGGACCACGAAACGCTTGATCTACAAGATAACCTCTCTTATCTGGAATAACCCGTTCGTATCCTTGGTCAAGCCGAGCGTACCACTCGACATTGTAATATCAAGTTTCTCAAGGTTCAATGGTCACACCATTCCGAGGAAGAAGCCACTTGGGAAAGGGAGGATCGTCTTCGACTTGAGTACCCCACCTTCTTTCCAGAGGATCCTAAATCTCGGGACGAGATTCTTTTGAGTGGGGGTGAGTTGTCACACCCTAGCTAGTCCAAGCATTAGAATGTGCATCATGTTTAAATTCTTCTTAAATTTGAATTGGGGAAGACAGAACCCCCAACACCCCCCTGGAAACAACTAGGGTTTACTAAAAATATTTTCAATGAACCTGAAATGCCTTCTAAAAAGTTCACCCTCTTTGTCTTAGGTTAGAACCTCTGGCAAAATTGGTGCACAATTTTCTAGGTCAACAGAAGGTCATTGAATTAAATCATAAGTATTTAAATTTGGGCATTTAAATGCTATAAAATAATCTAAATGCTCAAATAATTCTGGGAATAAATGTTTCCTGTTGGAAATAATCTAAACAGAGGCCACATTTATTTTCAGGATTTTTGGAAATGTTTTAGTATTTTAAATAAAGCTAAACAGTTGCAGTTTAATAGAAAACAGAAACTAAATCAAAAAAAGAAGAGGAGAAAGAAGCCCACCTGGGCCTTACCTGGCTCGGCCCAGCCTACTAGCTCGGCTAGTCACCCCCTAACTCGCACCAGGAGGCAGGGGCGCGTGCTCGCCGCGCGCCAGCCACGCGCCGGCCACCTCCTGCTTCTGCCGATGCCGGGAGACGCCCAGAGGACGCCACGCGACCCCCACGTCTCCCTCTCATCCTCTCGCACTCTCCCCCTCGTCTCTCTCACTCTCCCCCCGCGACGGCCGAGCACATCCCTCGCTGCCGATCGCCGTAGTTGCCACTACAGCCACTCCCTCGCCCCTCCGACGAGCCCATTAGCTCTGCCACGACTCCCTCATCCTCCCCACCGAGCCACGCTTCGCCGGAGGCCCTGCAACGCCGCCTTCGCCCTCGTCTTCAACCTTGGGCACCCGAGCCATCTCCGATCGATTCGCCGCCGCTAGGACATCCCCGAGCTCGCTGACCCCCTCTCCGACTCCGCTGTGAGCTCCTCTTCCTTTCCCCCTAGCCCCCGTGCTCTTTTGGCCCATGTAGCCGCCGTTTCCACCGCACCCGAGAGCTCCTCGCCGCCGGCCATGTCGCCGTCGTGGCTACGGCCGTGCAAGCACGCGTCCGAGCGCCTCACCGTGCTCAGCACAGCACCAGGAACCCGTAGCCACCACCAGTT
The DNA here is from genome assembly GCF_002162155.2 of Triticum dicoccoides. NCBI lineage: Eukaryota > Viridiplantae > Streptophyta > Magnoliopsida > Poales > Poaceae > Triticum > Triticum dicoccoides. The sequence goes on along the minus strand of NC_041384.1, from coordinate 458,460,446 downwards.
CTTCCTCCCGTGCACCGTAGCCTCGAAACCGTCCTTACCCGACTCCGGCGACCGCCAAGCTCGTCGCTGGTGACGTTTCCGGACACCCCGAGCCCAACTACCACCACCAAACGCTGCGGCTCGTTCCCAGCTATCCGTAGATAGTCTCCACCGTCGATTTGGTCGCCTGAGGGCGTTTTCCGAAGCCCTCCGCTGTCTCGGCCTCGCCGGCGACTCAACGCCGGCGGGATTAGCCCTGTTGACCGGCGGATTTGACCACTGACATGGACTGGGTGGGCCCAGCTAACTCCCCTGAGTCAATGACAAGTGCCCCCCCCTCTGCTAATTAACCAGATTAGTTTCTAACTAAAAATTAGTTAGTTTAATTAGTATAGTCACTGACTAGTGGGCCCTGCCCAGTAATTAGGCTAACTAAACGTAGTTAGTGCACTGAGAGGCTGACAGCAGGGGCCCACCAGGCAGGTTTGACCTGGGCTGGCGCCTTTGACCTGCTGAGGTCAGCATGACGCAATGCTGACGCAGTAATGCATTTTCTGGATTTATTTTTTATACAGGAAATTCCAGAAAATGTTTAAAACTTCTAAAAATCATAGAAATTCAACCGTAACTCCAAATGAAATAATTTATATATGAAAAATTATCAGAAAAATTCAATCTATCCATCTGTAATGGTTTCATGCATGACAAAACAAGTTCACCTTGCTGTTTAAGCAGAATAAGGAAATGCACTATTAAGGCCATGTTTAATGAGCTAATATTTGAATCTTTGATTCAAATGAGTTCATTCCTTTCTAATATAACTTGCATTAGGCCAAGACACAATCATATTGCCATGTCATAGCATGCATCATATTGTTGCATATCGTCATGTGTTGATTGTGTTCCGATGTGTTCTCCGTGGTAGGTTCTGCCTCCGAGGATATTCACGAGTATCCAACTGAAGGGAAGTATCCCGCTACCACTCCATCAGGCAAGCAACCATTGATCATTCCGATACAAACCCATGTTCTTGCTTCTGCTCTTGTGTACTGTATTAAGACAACGCGATTCAAACTGCTGTGTGCTATGGTAGTTGAACCCTTATCCTCTGCATGACCTGTCATTGCCACAGTAACTAGATGAAACCCACTAGCATGTGTAGGAGTTGATTGAGCCATGTATGTGATTCCTACCTTGCTATGCCTGCTATGCTTAGAGTTGTGTCAGGTCTGGTTCATCTGGGTGATGGGCTAGAGTGAAATGCTTATGTCGGTAATGTGAGGGATGCGTGGAACATGTTTTGGTAAAGGTATCGATGAGAGGCCATGTAGGAGTACATGGTGGGTTGTTTCATTGAGGCCGTCCCTAAGAACTGAGATCTGTATGTGTGATTTAAGATTCAGCTACTACCATGCATTGGGATCCTTAATTGACCCTCTCGGCTTCTTAACCACCCTAGTACTCTGTCCAGGAGTTGCAAATAGTTTCTGGTGCTTGTAGGTTATGTGTTGGCGGCCGTGCGTAGCGCTGACCCTCGGGGTGGGCTATGTTACGGTAGATACACCATGGCACAGTGTACCGAGTCACCCGTTTGGTGTCTCGGGAACCCTGTTGACATCGTTATGGGCCGTATGTGGAAACCTCGGCCGGACTCCCTGCGGATGGAACCTGGATAGGCGATAAACCTGGACTAGAGGCTTAAGTGTTTAGGTAGGCCGTGGCCGACACCCTCGTTGGGCTTCCGCTTGAAGGTTGCCGAGTACATGTCGTGTAAACGGCGGTAAGTGGTGAAAGCGTGTATGACGAAGTACACCCCTGCAGGGTATAAAACTATTCGAATAGCCGCGTCCGCGGTAAAGGACTACTTGGTTGCCTATACAGTTCATAGACAAGTTAATGGATACTACTAAAAGACTCAAGATAAGTGTGAGTATCGAGGATGGCCCTCTCGTAAGATGACGAGGGAGGATCCACGGTGGTGTATTATGTTGGTGAGTAGTGGACTCGTGTGCGAAAACTATTTTACTGGTGAAGTTCCGTAGGATAGCTTAGCCAAGAGTCAAAGCTGGCTTGCTGCATTAACCCCACCACCTTCTTGAGAATAAGCATGTTTAGTAGGTTCTGATGTAAGACTTGCTGAGTACCTTTGTACTCATGTTTGCTTAATTACTGTTTTCAGACGACAACACCGCCCCCTCCGATGGGTTTTATGTAGACCTTGACGTCGACGAGTGACTAGCCACCCAGGTGGTGATCCTGGCCATGGAGGGCCCTATGTAGATAGACAGGCTTCGAGAAGCCTTCTTTCTTTCTAGAGTCTGTACTCAGACTAGCTGCTTCCGCATGTGCTTGTGTGTTTGTATGACTTGAGTGTCGGGTCATGTGACCCCTATCTGTATGAACATGCTATGTATGGCTCCCTGGAGCCTTTAAATAAAGTACTTGAATTGTAGAGTTTTGTTGTGATGCCATGTTGTATGTACTCATATCGGGCATATTGTGCGTATGATTGAAATGCTTGGTATGAGTGGGATCCGACAATCTAGTTGTTTATCCTTGGCAGTCTTTCTTATGGGGAAATGTAGTCTAGTGCTCCTCGAGCCATAGTAGTCCGCTACAGCCCGGTTCACCGGAGTCCTGCTAGCCTAGCACTACTGTTCAGGACACTTGACTGGCCGGCATGTGTTTCACTTCGTTCCTATGTCTGTCCCTTCGGGGAAATGTCACGCGGTGATTTCTGGAGTCCTTCCTAGCCTGCTACAGCCCGGGTTCCCCGGAGTCCTGTTAGCCCAGTGCTACAGCCCGGAATCACTCGCTGATGACCGACATGCTCGATGTGATTCATGTATGCCTGTCTCCATAGGTCTGTGCCGCTTTGGGTTCATGACTAGCCATGTCGGCCCGGGTTCTCTGTCATATGGATGCTAGCGACACTATCATATACGTGAGCCAAAAGGCGCAAACGGTCCCGGGCCATGGTAAGGCGACACCCGTGGGGTACCGTGCGTGAGGCCGCAAATTGATATGAGGTGTTACCGGCTAGATCGATGTGACTTTGAATCGGGGTCCTGACAAAAGGAGAGCTGACCGGACTCCAAACATGCATCCAAACCCTGGTGGACAAGAAGCTCAAGCTTGTCAACATAGTCCAGGTTATGCTCATCCGCCTGATCCTCCCATGCCAACGACGGGCCTTCAACCTGTGGGAGTTCGACCCGGCGCAACATCAAACTCTAAACAGGCTCTTTGACACGACGTACAAAGATGCCTGGAGGGTGCTTTTCAAGGGCGCCGAGGCTCCCGCATCCGCTGCCGAGGATCGCGGATTCAGTACTCAGCATCACGCTCATGTGGTAAGCCATTTTTGTCCTTTTACAGGGTATCCGTTTTTCATAGTTTGACTCTATGCGGGATCTGAGTTCCCTTATCTTTGATAGGATTGGGTGGCGACATCGGGACAGATCAACTGTCCGGCTCCTCTGCCCGAAGGCCCAGCGAACGCTCGCTTGGCGAAGCTGCTGGTTCCGACGCCCTATGTGGTGCCGGAGAAGAAGGCCACGAAAAGGGCCACGGGGACTCGAAAGAGTGCCCAGCGCCAGGAGGTGTCGGATTCGTCATCCAATGGTCCCGAAGCGCCTTCCTCTCATGAAGACGAGGAGGAAGAAGAAGAGACCTCTCCTCCACCAGCGGGAGGAGAGAAGAAAAGGAAGGCAGCCCTCTCCGAGGAGGCCGAAGGGTCCAAGAAGGGGAAAACCCTTCCTCCGGACTGCTCCACCGACGCCGACGACGACGAAGAGGAGTGGCGGCCCAGGGCCAAGCCCCTGGCGAAATCGTAAGTGTCTAGATACCGGGGTAATTCATAGTATTCATTTTTCGCATAGCTTTTCCTTATGTCGAATATGTTTATGTAGCCCACCGAAAGACCGGCTCGACGCATTGTCGAGCGGCTCACTGGACCTGTCGGAGGTGAACTCGCTTCCGACGGCTTCATCCCCCCGCCCTGCGGACGACACCAAAGTGTTGTCCTAACAGGTTCCAACTGGGAGGAGGTGGTCCTGTAGGCACCGCAAGGTGACGTCCCGGACTCCAGGAGTAAAGGGGATGAAACCCCCCAGGGCTCCAAGTCCGGCTTAATGCCGGACACAGCTCCGGAATCTTCAAGGGTTCCAGAGTCTGGCGGGCGACCTCCTTCCAAGAGGAGCAAGCCTACCGTGCCGGTGGCCTCCGTCCAACCGGAGGTGCCGGACAATATGTTGGAGGCGCTCCAAGGTGCCTCCATCGCCGAGGGGCACCGCACTATTATGAGTGCGGTGATCCAGAAGGTTCAGTGCGCCAAAAGCGGAGTGACTGAAGCTTGTACAAGCCTTTTAACAGGCTTTGAGGTAAGTAAAGAATGTTCAAATAATGTTACCGCATAGACAGTAGCCCCTGATGCTCTGTTGGGCGTTCGGGAAGAAAAGCCGAATAGAGGATCAAAGAATTCGCAGGAGTCTAACAAAAGGAGTCAATATGCGTATGTAGGCTTCTCTGCTAGCGTCCGCTGCACTGACTGCGGAAGTGGACGTGCTGAAGCAGAGTCTCGAGAAGTCCGAGCAAGAGCTCGGGCGTGCCAAGAAGCAGCTCGAGGAGAAGGAAGGTAAGAAATAGCCTGTTTGAATATGTATATAAAAAGGTGCAATTGCAAAAAATGATAGGATTGACATGTCTATTGCAGGGGCCACGTCTGAGGTGGCGACCCTTAAGCAAGTGCTACTCAAGGCCGAGAAGAGTGCGGCCATGGAGCGCACCGAGCGGGAGAGGTATGAGGCTGAGGTTGGCAAGGTGCAGCAAGAGCTCCAGGTTCTCATGAAGAAACATGAGAGTTTGGAGCTTGACTCGAAGACGCGAGCGTCCGAGCTCGCGGAAGCTATAGAAAATGCCAAGTCTGCCAAGGCCGAGTCCCAAAAGACCCTCCAGGAGTTGGATGAGGTGAAGAAGATTGCAGCGGGTAAGGCATTCTTTATGCAAAGCAAACACATAAATGTGAGTTACCTGTTACTTACCCGAATCCGGAGCTCTCCAGGAGCGTTCGCAGATCTTCCCCGGAGTGTATCTGATGCCGCTGCATTCTATCGAGCCGAGGAGGGAAGCTCGACGGAGAAGGTGTTCTGGTCTCAGTACGCTGAGGCCAGACACCCCGTGCCCCTGAGCGATCAGCTGAAGCAACTGGTCGAGCTCCACAAGGCGGCCGAACAGGCCGTGAAGGGCCTCCTAGTTCGGCTGTGGCCTGGAGAGGCTCTGCTTGGGAGCTATTTCGGGATGGTGCGGCGGCTGGTGGAGGCTTGTCCGAGGCTTGAAGACATCAAGCGCTCCGTCTGCATTGAAGGTGCCCGTAGGGCCCTTGCCCGTGCTAAGGTGCACTGGGGCAAGCTGGATGCGGAGAAGCTTGTGAAGGACGGGCCACCGCCGTGGAAAGAGCATTGCAAGCCCGAGAATTATTATAAGGATGTTCCGAAGGGTGCCCGCCTTGTTGCGGATGAATGTACCAAGGATGTATTTTTTGAGTAAAACCCGCTCGTGTTATCCTGTGCGCTGAAAACTTGTTCATATGCGCTAAGCAATGCTGCTTGAATTTAAAATATTACCTTTTGTGCGGCTGTTTATCAATACTGAGAGATGGCGAGTCGTCGGCTTCTGCCCCCATGCCGCTAGTGCTGGGGTGTTCGGGGATAAACCTGGGCGCTCTTTTTCCCATATTTGGGTCCTTCGAGGGAGGCGCTCAGCCCAACGAACGAGGCAATCGGACTATAATGCATGAACACTCTCACTTAGCCATAGAATTCTATAATTTTAAATTTCGGTGAAGCCCCTAGTATTCGGAAGACCGATTTCGGGGCGCTATCCACGCCTTGGCCAGACAGAGCAGACTCCTCGCACGAAGCGGCATAAGTCTTTAGGGACTCGAAAAAACCTCTCAAACAGCGACCAGCTCTCGCTTCATCATGACAGTCAGTTTTAGCTTTCTCCACTGAGGTGCTCGGCCCAGATCAACTGGGGCACAATCGCAGTGGTTCTCCTAGTGCTACCTTAGCCGATATAGCGGAACGTAAGGCACCAAAACATAGGAGCCGGGAAAACCCAACTATTGACCCAAGACATGATTCGGAGCCGATGCATATAATGCTATATGTTCGGGGTGCCGCACTTGTTAAAGTGTTCGGACTTCTCGCACCATGTTGAGGGGTACTGAAGCTCCTGGCGTATTTTGGCCGTACCAAAGTGTACGGGTGCAACATGTCATTAAGGAACATATATATATATATATATTAAAAAAGGTAATGCAAAAAATAGACAAAAGCTATGCATTGTGCATTAAAATAGCTGCGATCAAAGCAGAACTATACAAGTGATGCGATAAACGAAAAGTTGGACTATTTAACATGTCTGCTTCAGGGGCAAGCTACGGGATAGTATGCGAAACAGGTATACTGCTCGTGATAGAGACCACCTGGGATTTCTGTAATGCGGCATGGCTTGTCTGCTTCCCCGGTCCTTGCATCGTTTGTGCGGCAATTGAACTGCCAAACAAGCCTTCCGAAGAGTAGAGTCCTGGAAGTAAGAGACAGTATAAAAAAAGTTGGCAGCCCCTGGTGCGGTTTAAGCCGTGTTTTGGGCGTGCCGTGATGGTGCCCCTCCCCCTATGCCCATGGTATTTCTAGGGCGTAGTTATGTACGCGAAGTACTGGCGTAGCCTTTTTGCGGGGGTTGGGGCCGCATTGCTACGCCTGCTCGGAATGTGCCAGGCGGACTTGTTGTAGGTTACTCCGGGCGCGCTTGACTGTGTCCGGACGTTTAATGGCCAGACTGGAGAACTGCCTGGAGAGGCTGCTTTGTACTTCCACTGCAAGGGCCGCCGTGTGCTCCTCCATTCGGAGGGAGCGTTCGGTGTTTCCATTGACCATAATTACTCCTCGAGGGCCTGGCATCTTGAGCTTAAGGTATGCGTAGTGTGGGACCGCATTGAACTTGGCGAATGCGGTTCGCCCGAGTAGTGCATGGTAGCCACTACGGAACGGGACTATGTCGAAGATTAACTCCTCGCTTCGGAAATTATCCGGAGATCCGAAGACCACTTCAAGTGTGACTGAGCCTGTACAACTGGCCTCTACACCTGGTATTACGCCTTTAAAGGTCATTTTGGTGGGCTTAATCCTCGAGGGATCTATGCCCATTTTTCGCACTATATTCTGGTAAAGCAGGTTCAGGCTACTGCCGCCGTCCATAAGGACTCTAGTGAGATGAAATATGTCAATCATTGGGTCGAGAACCAGTGCGGCGTATCCGCCATGACGGATGCTAGTGGGATGGTCTCTTCGATCAAAGGTGATCGGGCAGGAGGACCATGGGTTGAACTTTGGGGCAACTGGCTCTACCACGTATCCCTTAACGCGCGCTTCCGCTCCCTCTTAGGGACGTGGGTGGCGTATATCATGTTCACCATCCGCACTTGTGGGGGAAAACCCTTCTGTCCATTGTTGTTCGGCGGCCGGGGCTCCTCATCGTCATCGCTATGCAACCCCTTGTCTTCATTGTCGGCGCTTAATCTGCCTGCCTGCTTGAACACCCAACAGTCCTTGTTGGTGTGATTGGCCGGCTTTTCGGGGGTGCCATGTATTTGGCACAAGCGGTCAAGTATTCGGTCCAAGCTGGACGAGCCCCTGGGATTCCTTTTGAATGATTTTTTCCGCTGACCGGATTTAGAGCCTCTGAATCCAGCATTAACTACCGTATCCTTAGCATTGTCGCCATTGATGCGGCGCTTCTGTTGGTTGCGACGCGACCTGCCACTAATGTCCCTGGTGTCCGAACGACCAGGGTTCTTGGTCATATTGTTGCTATGAGCAAGCCAGCTGTCTTCTCCCGCGCAAAAGCGGGTCATGAGTGACCTGAGTGCTGCCATAGATTTTGGCTTCTCTTGTCCTAGGTGCCGGGCAAGCCACTCATCACGAATATTATGCTTGAAGGCTGCTAAGGCCTCTGCGTCCGGACAGTCGAGTATTTGGTTTTTCTTTGTTAGGAACTGTGTCCAGAATTGCCTGGCCGATTTGTCTGGCTGCTGAATCACGTGGCTTAGGTCGTCAGCGTTTGGGGGTCGCACGTAAGTTCCCTGGAAATTGTCGAGGAATGCGGCTTTCAGGTCCTCCCAACAGCTGATTGACGCTGTTGGCAGGCTGTTAAGCCACTGCCGGGCTGGTCCTTTAAGCTTGAGTGGGAGGTATTTGATGGCGTGGAAATCATCACCGCGAGCCATGTGGATATGAAGGAGATAATCCTCGATCCATACCGCGGGATCTATTGAGCCATCATATGATTCGATGTTTACGGGTTTGAAACCCTCAGGGATTTGATGATCCATTATTTCGTCTATGAAGTACAATGGGTGTGCGGCGCCTCTGTATTGGGCGATATCATGACGTAGCTCCGATGAGCTTTGTCTACTGTGTTCGGCCTTGCCGAATTTGTGGCTGGCGTGACGGTTGTCGTCTCGAGCCGTGGGGTGCCTACGCGATCCGTAGATCGATCTTGTTTGCCTTGTCTTGTCCTCCAACATGTCTCGTAAGTCCCGCGCATATTCCCGTGCCTTGGTACGGGGTGCGGCTTGGGTGGAGGGCCATGAGGCCTCTCTGTCGCGGCCACGAGGTGGCCTGTCGGCCGCGTCGAGTGCTTGCTCTTCTAATCGGGGTAGCAACCTGCGCTTCGGGTAGCACTTGGAGGGGCGTTCGGGTTTATGCTCTTCGGCCGCAAGGACTTCAGTCCATCTATCGACTAGCCGATCTTGATCAGCTTTAAGTTGTTGCTGTTTTTTCTTGAGGCTTCTTGCCGTGGCCATAAGCCTGCGTTGAAAACGCTCTTGTTCGACGGGATCCTCTGGCGTGGCGAACTCGTCATCGTCGAGGCTTTCCTCGTCTTCGGAGGGAGGCATACAATTATTGTCCTCGACCTCTCTGTCGGCCGCTCCCTCATGAGGGCTGGTTTCTCCATCCTCCTGTGCTAAATCTTGCTCGGGGGGATGTTCTTCGACGCTTTCCGGGGTATTATTATCTCCCATGCTGGAATCGCCGTTTTTGTGTTGGTGGGATTTTGAGCGGCGCCGCTGACGCCAACGCTTTTGCTGTTTCTTGGAGGGGTCATCCTCCGCTATTCCATCGCCCTCTCCCTCTTTTGGGGTGTCCACCATGTATATGTCATATGACGAGGTGGCTTTCCCGGGCCTAGTGGGCGCTGGTTCTTCATCACCTCCTTCATCGGTGTCCATACCGTCGATGTCTTCGGGGTCGAAGTTGAGCATGTCGGTTAAGTTGAGACAGTGGATACCATGTGGGTGGTGGGTGGGTTTTGAATTTCTTCATCGTCCGTACCCCAACCTTGCTGACCGTAGTCCGGCCAGGGCTCTCCTGACAAAGAGAGAGACTTCAGTGATTTCAGGATATCGCCGAAAGGCGAGTGCTGAAAGACGTCAGCGGCCGTGAACTCCATGATCGGCGCCCAATCGGATTTGCTCGGCAGGGGCGCGGAGGGTTCGGAGTCCGGAGAAGAATCTGGCTCCATGGAGTCACGAGTCTTGCAGAGTACGGGGCTGGTGTTCGGCTCAACCGCCGTTGGGATCGCAGCCCCCGAGGTGGCGTCCAACCGCCCATCCTCGATCGTCGCGGTCGGCTCCGAACTAGGGGTCAGAGCCGATGCGGGTGCGGCCTCTAGGGCTCTGTTCGGCGGCAGAGCTAGATCATGCTCGTCGTGACAGTGCGGCGCGCTCGGCAGTAGTTAAAGTCCGTCGAAGATCAAGTCCCCGCGGATGTTGGCCGTGTAGTTTAAACTTCCGAATCTGACCTGACGGCCAGGGGCGTAGCTTTCGATCTGCTCGAGATGGCCAAGTGAATCGGCCCGTAGCGCGAAGCCACCAAAGACGAAGATCTGTCCGGGGAGGAAGGTCTCACCCTAGACTGCATCGCCCTTGATGATCGTAGGAGCCATCGGGCCTGACAGCGACGACACATAGGAACTCTCAATGAAAGCACCAATGTCGGTGTCAAAACCGGCGGATCTCGGGTAGGGGGTCCCGAACTGTGCGTCTAGGCGGGTTGGTAACAGGAGGCGAGGGACACAAAGTTTTACCCAGGTTCGGGCCCTCTTGATGGAGGTAAGACCCTACGTCCTGCTTGATTAATATTGATGATATGGGTAGTACAAGAGTTGATCTACCACGAGATCAGAGAGGCTAAACCCTAAAAGCTAGCCTATGGTATGATTGTCGATGTGTATGTTGTCCTACGGACTAGAACCCTCCGGTTTATATAGACACCGGATAGGGTTAGGGTTACATAGAGTTGGTTACAATGGTAGGAGATCTGAACATCCGTATCGCTAAGCTTGCCTTCCACGCCAAGGAAAATTCCTTCCGGACACGGGACGAAATCTTCAATCTTGTATCTTCATAGTCTAGGAGTCCGACTGAAGGTATAATTCAGCTATCCGAACACCCCCTAATCCAGGACTCCCTCACCCTGTATTGGTAGAACATCAACATCGTCACCACAGCGTCGTGCTGACGAAACTCTCCCTCAACACTTGGCTGGATCGGAGTTCGAGGGATGTCATCGGGCTGAACGTGTGCTGAACTCGGAGGTGCCGTACGTTCGGTACTTGATGGGTCGGATCATGAAAACATACGACTACATCAACCGCGTTGTGCTAATGCTTCTGCTTTTGGTCCACGAGGGTACGTGGACAACACTCTCCCCTCTCTTTGCTATGCATCACCATGATCTTGCGTGTGCGTAGGAATTTTTTTGAAATTACTACATTACCCAACATCCTATATTGGTTAGGTGTCACTTGGGAGCCTCCAAGATCATGTGGAGTTGAACCGAGGAGTTTGTAAGGGCAAGGAGATCGTCTGTTTCTTGAAGATCTACCCGAGTGAGGCTAGTTCTTTGTGGATGTAAGCCATGGTGGAGTAGACAAGGTTGCTTCTTCAAGGACCCTTCATGGGTGGAGCCCTCCGTGAACTCACGCAATCGTTACCCTTTGTGGATTGAAGTCTCCATCAACGTGGACGTACAATAGCACCACCTCTCGGAACCACACCAAAAATCATCATGTCTTCATTGCGTTTGAAACCTCCAAGCCCCTCCTTTACTTACATGTGCAATATTTTACTTTTCGCCGCTATACTCTTAAAATTGCATGTGTAGGGCAATACTAGACTTGGTAGAATTGCTAAAATCTGCCCCCAACTAAAATTGGAAAAATGATAGATTTACATGGTCAAGTAGTCTAATCACCCCCCCTCTAGACATACTTTCGATCCTACAGAGGAACAACCATGACAAAAGGCAGGGAAGATGGACACGGGAGGACAAGAACACGACGATAATAATATTATGCGATGTGCATGAGGAATATAAATGTATATCTTAACATGATTGTCGTTGAACCACTAGAGTATATAGCCCCCCATTACAATGCACACGCATTTAACTAGTACTAAGATAAAAGGGGAGTATATTTGCATATGTCAAACAAAATCCATTGGAAAAACATGTAGTTGTTTGATTCTTTATATGTTTGGATTTTTTCATATGACCAAGTTCACTTTTCTCCCTGCAAAAGAAGTACATTTTTCTGCCATTTGTAGAAAGAGGTTGCCTCTTTAGAGCACCAGCTTAGTTTGGATCGAGATATTCTTTTGTGAAACATTACAAGAATGTAATAGATTCACACGCAAAAAAGAGTACATGATTCAAACATTTTATATCTGATGATTTTATCGTTTTGGCATTTATATGTATATTTAAATAATCTATGGTTCAGCTGGGAACATTTGCTCATCGAGGCATTTCGTCGCATCCCAAGAGGAATAATTTGAAAATTGTGTACCTAATTTTCTATTTACAACGTGTGTATACGAATTGTAGTTTGCAAATAACTCAAAATTTGTGCAACATATCTCTCCTTCTAATTGTTGTCTCCCACTCTTTATGCTACCTCTCCTCTACCTTCTTGCCACTAACCAAGCTCACTCTCTTGTGCCGCTCTATCCCTACATTCATCCTTAACTTTCTCCATATGTAGTGTTGCCCCTACCTTCTTTGTCATTTTGATACCCTTTGATGTTCGGTGGGCTTCTACTTGCTCCAAAAGAATTACACGAGGTAGAAAGCTATTGAGCTCCAGGTGCAAGGCTTTGTAGATAGCAGCAAGTTTTCCCTCACTGAGAAAGTAAAGTATCAATGCATGGAAGCTTGGTTCATGCACTAATACTCAGCTCTGCAACACAATAAAACTTCACGTGTGTCCCCAACGATTCTAATGAGGGTGTCAACCATACTACCTTTGCTAGGTGCAACAGGCACTTAAAGCATAGTGTGTTGGAAGTATTTTGTATTCTCGCCTATGTAAAGTTGTCAAACCATACATGGTATATTATTAGTACAAAATATTTCACTTCACATATCTATGTTACCTTTGCCGCACTTTTATTTTGTGGAGGGTTACTATTCATAAACTGAACCCCGGTCATAAGAAACATCTTCCAATATCGTTTACACCATTTTTATTTTTAGTTATTATTTATTTTGAAAAGACAAAATACTTCCATCCATATTGTAGTTAATTACTTGCTACTAAAAATAGAGGGTTGTTGGCTCCTAAGAGATTGACATATCCACTAGAATTGTTGAGGACACAAGTGAAGTTTTATTTTTGTTGCGGAATTTACCATTGGTGCAGAAGACGGGTGTTTCCATGGATTAATACATTGGCTCTCACCCAGGGAAACTTGATGCTTGTTATAAACCATTGTGTAAGTGCATCTTGTCGGTTTTTGGGTGATTAAAGACAAAATAGTTAAGGAGCTAATGTAGTTGCGAGTATATGTAGGTGAAATTCACTAAGGATTTGGTTTAACTAGCGGGAGGATGACCCCTAAAAATGTTGCGAGAGCATAGTAGTCTTTGAAATGCCTACTAAAGAGTTGGAGACTTATCCGTATGACATTTATTTAGTAGTTTTAGGGAGACAACCTGAAAGTTTTAGGGAGTCATTTTCTTTTGTTGTGTACTTATAATTTTTTTCAAAAACAAAAAATATAGAGGGGAACCCAAAAAAATTTCAAAAAGAAAAGTGAAAGTGAGACAGATGCAATGTGGAAGTGGCGGCTAGCCTTAAACTTTGTTCATGCCCATGGAAACTTTGTGAACCTTAATCACATAAACTTTTCAACAAAAAATAATTATTCTCTTGTACAAATCCATTGTATTATAAAAATAATGTGCCAAGATTTACCTTTAGGGTGTTTAAATTGCTTTTTTGGTATGTGTTGTGCAGAAACAGAAACTTTTGATGTAGTGTTTGAATTTTGATATTTTACTGGAATGTTCAAAATTCTGAAATTTTTACATAGTATTGCTATGCAATTTTTTATTAGGTACTAATTGTTTAGAATATTTGGAGTTATAGAAGTATATGTTTCATCTGCATCTTTATAGACTGTCATGTTTTCACATATTGCAGTTATAGTTTTTTATCTGCTTATGTTTGCGATTTGCCAAGCCCCATTGATGTGGGAGCATTAGAATTGTGTTGTCATACAATAGGTAATGCTGGATTATAATTATACAACATTGTTATAGCAAGACATGATGGGATTTGATGTTATATGTACTGACCTCTCTAATAAAAGTTCGGCCAAGTTTTGTGTGGATTAAGTGTTCGAAGACCGAGGATACATGGATATGAAAAGAATAAGGAGAGGCAAGAGTTCAAGATTGGGGATGACCAAGTCACCCCTAGTAATATTGAAGGAGACTCAAGCATCTAAGCTTGGGGATGCCTTGGAAGGAAACCCATCTTTCTTCCTCGACAATTATTAGTATTTCTCGGTTTTTGTCTTGTTCACATGATATGCGTAAATTCTTGGAGCGTCGTGTGCTTTTATTTTTATTTTAGTGGTGCACCATGCCGGTATGAGATAGTCCTTGGTTGATTTAAAGAATGCTCTTTGCACTTCACTTATATCTTTTGAGTATGGCTTTATAGAATGCTTCGTGTGCTTCATGCATATCTTTTGAAGTTTGATGCTCGTTTCTCTATGTTTGGAACACCATTATTTTTAGAATGCTCTTTTGCTTCACTTATATTTGTTAGAACTTGGCCGAGTCTTTTGTAGAGAGAATTAAACTCTCATACTTAACTTATATCTATTTGGAGAGTTAATAGGAATTGGTTATTCACATGCTTAGATATAAAAACCCGCGTTAAACTTGTGGATCACTGAATATGATGTGTTTATTAACGATAATGTGGTTATAATATGAAGGTTTACTAGTTGATAATCATTGGTTACTAAAAATATCGATGTTAAGGTTTGTGAAGTTCTAACTCATTAAATTGTCGGACATGGCATGGCCAGGAAGTCTGAGCGTAATTTATCCTTGGTTGATATCATTTGTGTTGTTTGGATCGAAGGGCACGATGGTTAACTCCTCCCAACCTCCCTCCTAGGGGCACGCGAGTAGTATTTTGGTTCGAGGGCTTCTAGACTTTCACAATAAGTACTTGAGTTCTTTATGACTAATGTGAGTTTGTGGACTATAAGCACTTCCACCTATCCATAATTTGCTAGCCTCTTCGATACCGTGCATTTCTCATTCTCACCTAGAGACTTGACGCAAACTTCGCCAGTGCATTCAAATCCCATGAAATGACTCGCTCTTTCACACATAAGCCTTATATATCCTCCCTCGAAACAACCACCATGCCTACCTATTATGGCATTTCCATGGCCATTCTAAGATATATTTCCATGCAACTTCCACCATTACCATTTACATGACTTGAGCATTCATTGTCATCTTGCTTTGCATGATCATATAGATATGACATGATATTTTGTGGCAAAGCCACCGTTCATCATTGTTATACATGTTATGCTAGATCATTGCACATCCTGGTACACTGCCGAAGGCATCCATATAGAGTCATATTCTTTTGGTTTATCGAGTTATAAGTAAAGTAAAGTGTGATGATCATCATTATTAGAGTGTTGCCCCTACCGGTGAAGAAAATAATGGTGGAGACTAATGAGTCCTCGAAAAAGTGGGGATGAGGTCCATGAGACTGTTCAAAAAAAGAGGAAAAAAGAAAGAAAGAAAAAACAAAACAAAAATGAGAGAAAAAGAGAGAGGGGGCACACTACTATCTTTTCCACACTTGTGCTTCAAAGTAGCACCATGTTCTTCATATAGAGAGTCTCCATGATTTGTCATTTTCATATAATAGTGGGAATTTTACATTATAGAACTTGGCTTGTATATTCTGATCATGAGCAAGCAAGTTGGATGCAAACCCACTTAATTTCATGTAGAGAGCTTTCATACACTTATATAGCTCTAGTGCATTCGTTGCATGGCAATCCCTACTCCTCGTATTTATTGATTGTAAAGCCTCTCCATTGCGTAACGACCCATCGAGTTGATGCGAGACTTTCTCAACTATTTGTCTTCCCTTATAAACCCCTACACTTGCCATCAAAAGTTCCAAGTCCATGGCTCACGCTCATGTATTGAGTGGAGTTGAAAAAGCTGAAGCGAGAAAAAGTATGATACAATTGCTAAGTCCCCAGCCGTCAACACATCTGATCTCCATCATCACATGCAGCCATCATCCACCTCCATTGCTACTCCAGGACCATCTCCATAGAGAAGAGAAGGGCCAAGCCAAGAGGAAGAAGAGGAGGCGCCTCCACCAAGCACACCCGCCTTCGGGCCGGTGAGGTGTCCATCACCGGCGCGGACACCATCACCATCCCCACCGTCAGCACCGCCACCACCATCATCACTGCCACTTTGCTCCTCTCCTCCACCAGCTTTGTGCCGACTTGTAACTTACTCTCTCTCTACCTCCCATGTTTGAGTAGTTGTTTTAGTTATTGAGGATTTGGACGAACCATTGCATGATTAGTACTTTGATAGTGAATAAGCGATCTGATCATTCTCGTTATATGTATTGCGTTGATTGTCTCATGGTGTTGTGAAGGGTGATAACCCACAAGTATAGGGGATTGCAATAGTTTTCGAGGGTAGAGTATTCAACCCAAATTTATTGGTTCGACACAAGGGGAGCCAAAGAATATTCTCAAGTATTAGCAGCTGAGTTGTCAATTCAACCACACCTGGAAACTTAATATCTGCAGCAAAGTGTTTAGTAGAAAAGTAATATGATAGTAGTGGTAACGATAACAAAAGTAATATTTTTTGTTTTATAGTGATTGTAACAATAGCAACGGAAAAGTAAATAAACGAAGAACAATATATGAAGAGCTCGTAGGCATTGGATCAGTGATGGATAATTATGTCGGAAACGATCAATCATGCAACAGTTATAACATAGGGTGACACAGAACTAGCTCCAGTTCATCAATGTAATGTAGGCATGTATTCTGAATATAGTCATACGTGCTTATGGAAAAGAACTTGCATGACATCTTTTGTCCTACCCTCCTGTGGCAGCGGGGTCCTATTGGAAACTAAGGGATATTAAGGCCTCCTTTTAATAGAGTACCGGATCAAAGCTTTAACACATAGTGAATACATCAACTCCTCAAACTACGGTCATTACCGGTAAGTATCCTGATTATTGTCACTTCGGGGTGAACGGATCATAACACATAATAGGTGACTATAGACTTGCAAGATAGGATCAAGAACTCACATATAAAACATAATAGGTTCAAATCTGAAATCATGGCACTCGGACCCTAGTGACAAGCATTAAGCATAGCAAAGTCATAGCAACATCAATCTCAGAACATAGTGGATACTAGGGATCAAACCCTAACAAAAGTAACTCGATTACATGATAAATCTCATCTAACCCATCACCGTCCAGTAAGCCTACGATGGAATAACTCACGCACGACGGTGAGCATCATGAGATCGGTGATGGAGGAAGGTCGATGATGATGATGGCGACGGATTCCCCTCTCCGGAGCCCAGAACGGACTCCAGATCAGCCCTCCCAAGAGATTTTAGGGCTTGGCGTCGGCATCGTATCGTAAAACGCGATGAATCCTTCTCCCTGATTTTTTCTCCCCAAAAGTGAATATATGGAGTTGGAGTTGAGGTCGGTGGAGCGTCAGGGGGCCCACGAGGCAGGTGGCGCACCCAGGGGGGTAGGCGCGCCTCCCACCCTCGTGGACAGGGTGTGGGCCCCCTGACATGGATTTTTTCGCTAGTATTTTTTATATATTCCAAAAATAATCTCCCTTGATTTTCAGGTCATTCCGAGAACATTTATTTCTGCACAAAAATAACACCATGGCAATTCTGCTGAAAACAACGCCAGCCCGGGTTAGTTCCATTCAAATCATGCGAGTTAGAGTCCAAAACAAGGGCAAAAGTGTTTGGAAAAGTAGATACGATGGAGACGTATCAACTCCCCCAAGCTTAAACCTTTACTTGTCCTCAAGCAATTTAGTTGATAAACTGAAAGTGATAAATAAAAACTTCTACAAACTCTGTTTGCTCTTGTTGTTGTAAATATGTAAAGCCATAATTCACAGCAAAGATTATGAACTAACCATATTCACAATAACATTTAGGTCTCGTGTTTACTCATATCAATGGCATAATCAACTAGCAAGCAATAATAATAAATCTCGATTGACAGCACTTTCTCAAAACAATCATAATATAATATAACAAGATGGTATGTCGCTAGCCCTTTCTGAGACCACAAAAGATAAATGCAGAGCGCCTTTAAGGATCAAAGACTGACTAGACATTGTAATTCATGGTAAAAGAGATCCAGTCAAGTCATACTCAATGTAAACTAACAATAATACATGCAAATGACAGCGGTGCTCTCCAACTGGTGCTTTTTAATAAGAGGATGATGACTCAACATAAAAGTAAATAGATAGGCCCTTCGCAGAGGGAAGCAGTGATTTGTAGAGGTGCCAGAGCTCGGTTTTGAAATAGAGGTGAATAATATTTTGAGCGTTATACTTTCATTATCAACATAACAACCGAGAGATCTCAATATCTTCCATGCTACACACATTATAGGCGGTTCCCAAGCAGAATGGTAAAGTTTATACTCCCCCACCACTAACAAGCATCAATCCATGGCTTGCCCGAAACAATAGGTGCCTCCAACTAACAACAATCCTGTGGGAGTTTTGTTTGCAATTATTTTGATTTGATTTGAGCATGGGACTGGGCATCCCGGTGACCAGCCATTTTCTCGTGAGTGAGGAGCGGAGTCCACTCCTCTTGAGAATAACCCTCCTAGCATGGAAGATACATACAGCCCTAGTTGATACATGAGCTATTCGAGCATACAAAACAGAATGTTTATTTGAAGGTTTAGAGTTTGGCACATACAAATTTACTTGGAACGGCAGGTAGATACCGTATATAGGAAGGTATGGTGGACCCATATGGAATAACTTTGGGGTTTATGGAGTTGGATGCACAAGCAGTATTCCCGCTTAGTACAAGTGAAGGCTAGAAAGAGACTGGGAAGCGACCAGCTAGAGAGCGACAACAGTCATGAACATGCATTAAAATTAATCAACATCGAATGCAAGCATGAGTAGGATATAATTCACCATGAACATAAATATCGTAGAGGCTATGTTGATTTTGTTTCAACTACATGCGTGAACATGTGCCAAGTCAAGCCACTTGAATCGTTCAAAGGAGGATACCACCCTATCATACCACATCACAACCATTTTAATAGCATATTGGCCCGCAAGGTAAACCATTATAAACTCCTAGCAAATATGTTTCATTCATAATAGGCTGAATCAGGAACGATGAACTAATCATATTTACAAAAACAAGAGAGGTCGAGTTCATACCAGCTTTTCTCATCTCAATCAGTTCATCATATATCGTCATTATTGCCTTTCACTTGCACGACCGAATAGTGTGGATAATCATAATAGTGCATGTGCATTTGACTAAGATGGAATCTGCAAGCATTCAACTCAGGAGAGAAGACAAAGTAATATGGGCTCTTTGTTAGATCAACAATAATGCATATGAGAGCCACTTAACATTTTCATTATGGTCTTCTCCTCTCGAGCCCCAAAGAAAATAAATGAACAAAACTATTTACACGGGAAAGCTCCCAACAAGCAAAAGAAGAACGAGAAATCTTTTTGGGTTTTCTTTTTAATTACTACTACTACATGCATGAAAAGTAAACTAGCTAAAAGCTACAACTAATTTTCTTTAGTTTTTCTTAAGGTTTTTCAAACGCACAAGAAGAAAGCTTAAAAAGAAAATAAACTAGCATGGATGATACAATGAAAAAGTAAGAGCACCGACAACTGGCATGAGTGTGTGAACATGAATGTAATGTTGGTGAGAGATACGTACTCTCCCAAGCTTAGGCTTTTGGCCTAAGTTGGTCTATGGCCATGGATCAAAGCTTCTATCTCCGGTGTACTGAGGAGGATCCTCACGCTGCCACTGGTTGGCGATCTCTTCCGGATTCCACTAATAAACAGACTGACGATGAGGATCAAGTGGTGGCTCCGGCTTGGGCTCTGGAGCTGACGTCAGGTTCCGTAGGCATGAATGGCCTCCAGAAGAACAAGGTACATGCCTGAAAATATGTTGAACAAAGAGGGCGCAGGCAAGGTAATAAACTCACAATAATTTTTGTTAAATATCAATTCATATTTGAGTATGTTCTTCTTATCTTTAACAATAAACTCATGTGCTACCATACTCTTATAATCTAGAACTATAGGAGGCAGCAAATTTTCCTCTTTCTCATAATGTCTGATAGGTATGTTAAAGTGTGCAGCAAGGCGCGAGGCAAAAATGCCTTCGAGGATGGGCCCTTAGTACGGTTCAGATTTAACCGTTTAGCAACAATAGCGCCTAAACTTAAAGTAGTATCATGAAACAAGGCATGGTGCAAAATAACAATATCAGGAGCACTAAGGTTTCCACATTTCCCGTGACCAATTAAGCATCTACTAGCAAATATTGCAAAGTAACATACAACAGGAAAATGTATGCTAGTGATTGTTGCATTAGAAACTTTCCTCGTTTCCCCTACATCAATTGTATCAATAAATCCCTCCACATCATTACGATGTGGTTCCTCTATGATGCCCTCAAAGGGTATCAAACAAACCGAGCAAAAATCATAAAGTGACATCTCCTTATGCTCATCATATAAATAAAATTCCCCCGAAGGCGGCGATCTCCTAGCTTGGAAATGAAAATTTTGCACAAAAATATTGGTGAGTAAGAGATACTGTTCACGCTGGTCGTGGAGGAAGGCGGTGAGGCCTGCATTATTAGCCAAATAATAAAAATCTTCATGAATTCCGGCTTCTCTCAAGAACTCATCACAAGGCCATTCACATGGCCGAACCTCCGCAGTACGAGGGAGATTATACTTGGGCTTCTTGTTCTCTTCACTTTGCTTATCCTTCGAGCTTCGGCTCAATGAGCCCCTAAAAAATCTCCTCATCTTTTTCTGAAAATTTCTGAAATTATTAGTAACTCAAAATAAAAGTGAACCAAACTCAACAAGATTGATAGCAACTACTCCTACAAGTGCCTAGAGGCTATATCATGCATTAAAACTACTTTTGACCACATAAATTTGACATGCAAGCTCAAGAACAGGGTCACCTAAGCAGCAAAAATTTGCAATGCATAAAGCACTAAAACAAAAACTAATTGGACCATTGGAGGAGTCACATACCAAAGAACAATCCCCCAAAGTAGTTTTGTAAGAGGAGCTTTGAGCAAGGAGATCGAAAATGGCAGCAAGATGAGCAAGAACTCGGGTTTGAGCTGGTGGATGATTTTTCTGGAGCAAGACGAAGTGGGTGGGTGCAAGGATAATTGGAGGGGACCCACATGGGGTCCACGAGGCAGGGGCACGCCCAGGGGGGTGGCCGCGCCCTCCACCCTCGTGGGCATGTGGCTGCTCCCCCTGTTGTGTTCTCAGTGCCTAAAATCCTCAAATATTCTAGAAAAAAGCATATTTAATTTTCAGGGCATTTGGAGAACTTTTATTTTCGGGGTATTTTTTATTGCATGGATAATTCAGAAAACAGATAGAAAATACTATTTTTTGCTTTATTTAATATAAATAATAGAAAGTAAAAAGAGGGTACAGAAAGTTGTGCTTTCTAACTTCATCCATCTCATGCTCATCAAAAGGAATCCACTAACAAGGTTGATCAAGTCTTGTTAACAAACTCATTCCGAATCGCATGAAATCGGAGAAATTTTGAATAACACTAGGTTACCTCAACGGGGATATGCATGTCTCCAACAATAAGAATATCATATTTCTTCTTGAGACTAGGAAGAGGAAATTCAAAACATCCAATAATAATCATTGGAATTTTTCCAATAGAATTGATACTATGGACTTGAGGTTGTTTCCTCGGAAAGTGTACCGTATGCTCATTACCATTAACATGAAAAGTGACATTGCCCTTGTTGCAATCAATAACAGCTCCTGCAGTATTCAAAAAGGGTCTACCAAGGATAATCGACATACTATCGCCCTTGAGAATATCAAGAATTACAAAGTCCGTTAAAATAGTAACGTTTGCAACCACAATAGGCAGATCCTCACAAATACCAACAGGTATAGCAGTTGATTTATCAGCCATTTGCAAAGATATTTCGGTGGGTGTCAACTTATTCAAATCAAGTCTATGATATCAAGAGAGAGGCATAACACTAACACCGGCTCCAAGATCACATAAACTAGTTTTAACATAGTTTCTTTTAATGGAGCATGGTATAGTTGGTACTCCTGGATCTCCAAGTTTCTTTGGTATTCCACCCTTAAAAGTGTAATTAGCAAGCATGGTGGAAATTTCAGCTACCGGTATCTTTATTTTATTTGTAACAATATCCTACATGTATTTAGCATAAGGGTTCATTTTAAGCATATCAGTCAAACGCATACACAAAAAGATAGGTCTAATCATTTCAGCAAAGCGCTCAAAATCCTCACCATCCTTTTTCTTGGTTGGTTTAGGAGGAAAAGGCATGGGTTTCTGAACCCATGGTTCTATTTCTTTACCGTGTTTCCTAGCAACAAAGTCTCTCTTATCATAATGTTGATTCTTTGATTGTGGGTTATCAAGATCGACAACAGGTTCAATTTCTACATCATTATCATTGCTAGGTTAAGCATCAACATGAACATTATCATTAACATTATCACTAGGTTCATGTTCATTACCAGATTGTGTTTCAACATCAGAAATAGAAATATCATTGGGATTCTCAGGTGTGTCAACAACAGGTTCACTAGAAGTATGCAAAGTCCTATCATTTTCCTTTTCTTCCTTTTAGAAGGACTAGGTGCATCTACATTAGTTCTCTGAGAATCTTGCTCAATTCTCTTAGGGTGGCCCTCAGGATACGAAGGTTCTTGAGTCATTTTACCCCCTCTAGTCATAACTCTAACATCATTATCATTTTCTTATTATTTAATTCATTGAGCAAATCATTCTGAGCTTTAAGCACTTGTTCTACTTGAGTGGTAACCATAGAAGCATGTTTACTAATAATTTTAAGTTCACCTTTAACTCTCGACATATAATCACTCAAGTGTCCAGGTATATCAGCATTGTGTTTCAATTGTCTACCAACATAAGCATTGAAGTTTTCTTGCTTAACCATAAAGTCATCAAACTCATCCAAGCATTGGCTAGCAAACTTAGTAAATGGAATTTCGCATTTATCGAATCTATAGAGAGAATTTACCTTTACTACCTGTGTCGGGTTATCAAGACCATGTATTTCTTCAATAGGTGGTAAATTCTTAACATATTTAGCTTTAATACCTTTTTATTTCATAGATTTCTTTGCCTCTTGCATATCTTCAGGACTGAGAAATAGAATACCCCTTTTCTTCAGAGTTGGCTTAGGAGTTGGTTCAGGAAGTGTCCCGTTATTTTCATTAGTCAACATATTGTTCAATAGCAATTCAGCTTGATCAACAATTCTTTCCCTGAAAACACAACCAGCACAACTATCCAGGTAGTCTCTAGAAGTATCGGTTAGTCCATTATAAAAGATATCAAGTATTCCGTTCTTCTTAAGAGGATGATCAGGTAAAGCATTAAGTAATCGGAGAAGCCTCCCCCAAGCTTGTGGGAGACTCTCTTCAATTTGCACAAAATTATATATTTCCCTTAAGGCAACTTGTTTCTTATGAGCCGGAAAATATTTAGCAGAGAAGTAATAAATCATATCTTGGGGACTACACACACAACCAGGATCAAGAGAATTAAACCATGTTTTGGCATCACCCTTTAATGAGAACGGAAACAACTTAAGGATGAAGTAATAGCGAGTTTTCTCATCATGAGCAAACAGGGTGGCTATATCATTTAAATTAGTAAGATGTGCCACAACAGTTTTAGATTCATAACCATAAAAAGGATCAGATTCAACCAAAGTAATTAACTCAGGATCGATAGAGAAATCATAATCCTTATCAGTAATAAAGATAGGTGAAGTAGCAAAAGCAGGGTCATATTTCATTCTAACATTCAATGACTTTTCTTTAAGCTTAGCTAATAATTTCTTAAGATCAGATCTATCATTGCAAGCTAAGAAGTCTCTAGCAGTTTCTTCATCCATAACATAACCCTCAGGCACAACAGGCAATTCATATATAGGGGGAGAATCTTCATCATCACTTTCATCAATATTATCAGTTTCAATAATTTCATTCTCTCTAACCCTCGCAAGTTGTTCATCAAGAAATTCACCTAGTGGCACAGTATTA
>NC_041384.1:458307157-458436305 GCF_002162155.2 Triticum dicoccoides | reverse complement strand
ATCTTGGTTCTTTGATCTTTCAAGTTCTTCATAGTGATCAGCAGATATAAATCCCAAGTGACTCAAAGAATAGAGCTATGCTCCCCAGCAACAGCGCCAGAAAATAGTCTTGATAACCCACAAGTATAGGGGATCGCAACAGTTTTCGAGGGTAGAATTTTCAACCCAAATTTATTGATTCGACACAAGGGGAGCCAAAGAATATTCTCAAGTATTAGCAGCTGAGTTGTCAATTCAACCACACCTGGAAACTTAATATCTGCAGCAAAGTGTTTAGTAGCAAAGTAATATGATAGTAGTGGCAACGATAACAAAAGTAATATTTTTGGTTTTATAGTGATCGTAACAGTAGCAATGGAAAATTAAATAAATGAAGAACAATATATGCAGAGCTCGTAGGCATTGGATCAGTGATGGATAATTATGTCGGATGCGATCAATCATGCAACAGTTATAACATGGGGTGACACAGAACTAGCTCCAGTTCATCAATGTAATGCAGGCATGTATTCCAAATATAGTCATACGTGCTTATGGAAAAGAACTTGCATGACATCTTTTGTCCTACCCTCCCGTGGCAGCGGGGTTCTATTGGAAACTAAGGGATATTAAGGCCTCCTTTTAATAGAGTACCGGACCAAAGTATTAACACATAGTGAATACATGAACTCCTCAAAATACGGTCATCACCAGTAAGTATCCCGATTATTGTCACGTCAGGGTTAACGGATCATAACACATAATAGGTGACTATAGACTTGCAAGATAGGATCAAGAATTCACATATATTCATGAAAATATAATAGGTTCAGATCTGAAATCATGGCACTCGGGCCCTAGTGACAAGCATTAAGCATAGCAAAGTCATAGCAACATCAATCTCATAACATAGTGGATACTAGGGATCAAACCCTAACAAAACTAACTCGATTACCTGATAAATATCATCCAACCCATCACCGTCTAGCAAGCCTACAATGGAATTACTCATGCATAGTGGTGAGCATCATGAAATCGGTGATGGAGGAAGGTTGATGATGACGATGGCGACGAATTCCCCTCTCCGGAGCTCCGAACGGACTCTAGATCAGCCCTCCCGAGAGAGTTTAGGGCTTGGTGGCGGCTCCGTATTGTAAAACGCGATGAATCCTTCTCCCTGATTTTTTTCTCCCCGAAAGTGAATATATGGAGTTGGAGTTGAGGTCGGTGGAGCGTCAGGGGCCCAGGAGGCAGGGGGCGCGCCCAAGGGGGGTAGGCGCGCCCCCACCCTCGTGGACAGGGTGTGGGCCCCCTGACATGGATCTTTTCGCCAGTATTTTTTATATATTCCAAGAATAATCTCCGTTGATTTTCAGGTTATCCCGAGAACTTTTATTTTTGCACAAAAATAACACCATGGTAATTCTGTTGAAAACAACGTCAATCCGGGTTAGTTCCATTCAAATCATGCAAGTTAGAGTCCAAAGCAAGGGCAAAAGTGTTTGGAAAAGTAGAACGATGGAGACATATCAAAGGGCACTCACGCATCATTAGCCACTTGTTGACTTTAGGTGATTTATGTTGGTGAGCATGCTGGTTGAAGAGATAGGTAGTGACAAGGCCTAGCTCCCTTCGCCCTGTTCATTGCAATAGGGATTAGTGGAAAACCTCGGAACTTAATGCCACATCCACGGGGAGTTCAGTCCCCTTAGTCATCATTGGTTACCGGAGTGTGGAAGCACATTGGTGGCATGAGTGTATGTAATAACTGAAGTGGGGGTGCGTACTATATTGGCTTCGTCCATGCGAGATCATACACAGGTGGACTAGTGATATGAATATAGAGCCTTGTCTATCATGTGTTGTCAAAAACATACTTGTGGTGATGAATCCGAATCCCCCAAGAATGTTTACTACTCAAGCACCATTTTCGTAGTTTAGTCTCTTTAATTTTCTGTCGTTTATTTTCTTGTTCGTAGTTTAGTAAACACTCATTTTTATTTGTCTTCTTAGCAACTTAATAAAGTAGACCATTTCCAAACTCCGGTTTGGGTGCGTACGGAACCGCGTTAAGTGACAATGTAGTTGCGTGGTTTGTCGTGCCATCCTATTAGCTCCAAATGGTTTGAACACTTCACTTATCATGAAAGTGCTACAACAACACGTTGGTTATAAGGTCATAGTAGATGGAGCTAAGTTTTCAACTACTGGTTGATGCAAAATTTAGCAAGCCTAAACTCACACTCCTATCATGGAATTCCTACAATGCATTAAAAATACTAGCTAACATGGTCAAAGTGAAAATCTGCCTGGTATTGATGATTCTTCAAACTCACAATCACGATCTAGTTACTCTTTGCCTGGCAAGGCGAAGTCCTGTCAAGCCCTCGCTAGCCACTAGCGCTCCACCTCACCAAGTATCTAGTCACTAATCAATGAGGTGTCAAGCCCACGGGTGGTTAGGTGTGATTTGTCGGGCACGTGGAAGCATGCTGAAGGGAATATTACCTTTAATGACACCCATCCAGGAGGCTTGTCAAGATTATGGGAGGCGGCTCAACGAGCGGTGTAGCAACCTTGCCGGGGTTCCCCCTCCTCTTGCACATAATAGAGCATTTAATGCCTTTGTCCTAGCCTGACAGAGTTAGGTATGATAGCATTGTTTGCTATCTAGTCAACATGTAATTACTGTTTTGCCACTGTGGTTACCCTTTAAGCTATAATAGGAGGGCCAGGGCAACTTTTACAAGGATCGACCCTTTGCACAACTACATGCGTAGCTCCTCTCCTCTCGCACCTTGTCGGGGAAGCACTCCTTGTACTTGTGTTCTCACACATACACCCAATACACAAAGCAGGAGTAATGTTTTACACCTCAAGGTGGCCCAAACCTGGGTAAAGATCCTTGCGCCCTCTGTTGTTCTTGCTCTTTGCATCTTATGCATCTCCCTAGACAAACCACAAAGGGGCTAGATGGCCCCACAGATGGTCGTCTAGACCGACATCTTTGTACGGTGGAGTACCACTTCACTTAAAATGGTGTTGGGGTCGATTTCATTCGACAAGAAGTACAACTAAGAAAGCTAAGTTGGAATATTTTCAACTAAAAATTTCTTTGTTACATTTTTCAGTTTCCTTTGCTCGGTTATGTGTTTGTACGAAAAACCTGCACGTGAAGGAATCTTGTCATGTTTATTCACGCTCTGATTTTTCCTGGAGTCTGCTAGACAAGGTTTTTGTAGCTGCGCTGAGACCGGCAAGTTGCCTTACCGGTGGCGGCTCTTCCAGCAGGCTGCTAAGGAACGGTTCCTCGAAGTGCCCACAGCAAGTGTGCGCACCGGCGAGCTTCCGATCTGCAAGGGTGTTGGATTAAAATCACACAATAACGAAAACTAACAAGGGGAGTAGCATGTGTTCATCTAAGCATGACAAATATCATATATTTATTGAAAAATGCTCGATAACATTTTCTTAGCCCTTTCTTCTCAGGGTTTACATCCAGTGCAACACAGGGTAAAAGGGGCGCCTAGGCGAGGCCCAACTCGCTCCCGGCAAGCTAGATGATGGTGCTGCCGGTGTCCAGCTGGAGTCGGAGCCGTTGTCCTCGACCTTGACGCTTGGTGATCCACCGTCATCATCATCATCATCATCATCGTCCTCCTCGTCGCTTTTGCTGGTGGAAGCGGTGTCACTATTGCTCAAGCTCTTTGCATAGCACTCCATGCGAGCCCCTGAAGCCCCGAAGAACTTCACGGAGAGTGTGTCGGATTCGACTAGCTTGAAGTGAAGGAGGTGTCCCTACCCCAGATAACGGGCACGGACGAAGGATTTCCATCCACGTGAGAAGTACATGATACCATTGACGGAGAACTCAATGGCCACCCAGACATGTCCATTGCAATATCCGTCCACGCGTAGCCACAAGCCGCTCGGACGGTCGATCTCCATGACCCTAGCGAAGGGACGAGGGAGCCGCAGCTGCCTTCGTGGTCCGTCGCATAGCTACATGACAAACTCAAGCACCGTGTCCTCCGTATGGCCTTATGCCAGAGGAGGAGCGGCTGGGGGTGAAATGACGACCGCCCTGCTATGGCCACCCCGGCCCCGAGCAATAGCCCCTCCTCAAGCATTGGAGCCAGCTTCTGTAGCCGCGATCAAAGCGGAGGCGTGGTGCCAAGCAGAAGCCCTTACTCCACTGGAAAAAGTGAAAGCTCGACCTTTCCCCCTCTCCATGGCAATGGCATGTGAAAGGGGAGAAGGAAGGAGAAAGAAGCAACATGAACTGGAGGGTTGGAACAAGGAGAAGTGGATGAGCTTCGCCTTCCAAAACCCCCCTTTTTATAGGGGGGAGGCACGGGGCTGGCTCTTCCTCACTCTGGGGTAACCGCCCCGCTCCGCCAATCTCACGCCCTGCATTTTTGGACGACACATTACTCCAGCAACCACCCAACCTCGCCAATCCGGCGTCCTGCTTCCCATACTCAACGCACTACTCCTACGACCGCCTCCCTTCTCCAATCCCACATTTCGCATAGGACGCGCGTCGTGGGGGGCTGCATGATACATCTCCAACATATCTATAGTTTTTGTTTGTTCCATGCAATTATATTATCATTCCTAGATGTTTTACAATCATTTTATAGCAACTTTATATCATTTTTTGGGACTAACCTGTTGACATAGTGCCTAGTGCCAGTTGCTGTTTTTTGCTTGTTTTTTACGTCGCAGAAAATCAATACCAAACGGAGTCCAAACGCAGAGGAACTTTTTGGAGAATTTTTCTGGACCATAAGGCACCTGATGGGACAAAGAAGTACCAGAGGGGGCTCCGAGGGGAGCCCAACCCACCAGGGCGTGTCTTGCTGCCCCTTCTGTCACTAGGAAAGACACGCATGTATCGTTGCTATTAAGGATAACAAGATGGGGGCTAATCCTACATGAATAGATCTCGTCTACATCATGTCATCGTTCTTATTGCATTACTATGTTTCTTCATGAACTTAATACACTAGATGCATGCTGGATAGCGGTCGATGTGTGGAGTAATAGTAGTAGATGCAGGCAGGAGTCAGTCCATAATCTTGGACGTGATGCCTATATATTGATCATTGCCTAGATAACATCATAACTATTCGATTTTCTATCAATTGCCCAACAACAATTTGTTTACCCATTGTGTGTTATTTCTTGAGAGAAGCCACTAGTGAAATCTACAGCCCCTGGGTCTATTCTTCATCATATTTGCTTTCCGATCTATTATTTGCCTTTGAGATCTATTTTTATTTGCATTTATTTCTAGGTCTATTATTCCAAAAACCAAAAATACTTTGCTGCACTTTTATTTGCATATTTTATTTCGCGTTTATCCGAGATCTATTTATCCAATCTATCATGACTTTTATCCCGTCAACTTGACAATTTTTGGCGCCGTTAGCCGAAAGGGATTGACAACCCATTATAAGCGTCGGGTTGCAAGTATTTGTTCTTTATGTGCAGGTACCATTTACATAGTGTTGCTTGGTTCTCCTACTTGATTGATACCTTGGTTTCATAACTGAGGAAAATACCTACTGTAGCTGTGTTGCATCATCCCTTCCTCTTTGGGAAAATACCGACGTAGTTCAAGCGATATCAAAAGGAATTTCTGGCGCCGTTGCCGGGGAGACACCATCAACATGTATCAGGTTCCTAATCACAAATCTCATCTCCTTGCAATTTACATTATTTTCCATTTGCCTCCCATTTTCATCTCCCCCACTTCACATTGCCGTTTTATTCGCCCTCTTTTTCGTTCATCGTTTTCTCGTCAGATCTGTTTGCAATCTCACTTGCTTTGTCATTATGGCTAGTTCTTCCTCTATTGCTTGTACCCCCGAGAATGAGGTTCTTAATTGTAAACAAAGGGGAGGGGAGAATCTAAAAGATGCTTGGTATAGAATTGGCAATGCTCATAATAGATCTATTTATAAGCAATCTATCATTGTTCTCCTTCAAAGTTTTTATGTGGGCATTACCACTTGGTATAGATTCGTCCTTGATACGATTACCGGTGGGAATTTTTTGATGTGTCCATCTTTGGATGTTTTTAATTCTATGGGAAATCTAGTGCGTTCACCACGGATCATTGTTAATGAAACAAATTTAACTCTTGAGCATGTTATGCAAATATTAGAGGCTATTGAAAATAAGATGATCATTGAGGAACAAATTGAAATTTGGATAAAAGAATGCGTAATCTTGCTAATAAATTTGGGGCAAAAGCGGGAGAGGTTTTTAAGCTACTAAGGAAAATGAAACCGTAATTAATAAAATAATTGAAGAAAGTCCTTCTTGGATTGATAAGTTGGAAGAAATTTTTAGTAACTTAAGCACGGCCTTTTCTTTCATAAAAATTATTGAGAAAACTCCCGTAAAAAATTGCAAGTCTACACAAGTTACTAAAAAAAGGAATCACTTCTAATAGCAACAAGGGAGATCTTAAAATGATTAGTATTCATCCCAAATTTGTTGAAGAGATAAAAAAATCCTGCTTGCAAGAATAAATTTTCAGCCTTATCCCTAGAAGTATTGTTATTGAAAGTGTGCATGATAAATCTTTGAAGAATTCTAGTTGAGTGATTGAGGAGTTGGAAACTAAAGTTGAAAACACTTGAATCTTTGCATTATGCCTAGCTAGGGGCATAAAACGATAGCGCTTGTTGGGAGGCAACCCAATGAATAAATGTTATTTTTGCCTTTTTCTTTCTGTTCTTGAGTGTTTGCACAATTATGCTACTATTATGTTTGTGTTTTTAATGTTTTAATTAGTGTTTGTGCCAAGTGAAGCCTGTGGGATCATGTTTGGTGATAGTTGATTTGATCTTGTTGAAAAACAAAAACTTTTGCGCCTAGTAAAATAATTTCCATAAATCACATAAGCGTGATAAAATTCTGATTTTTTTACACAAGATTGATATACAAATTGCCTACATTTTCCTATTTTTCAAGAATTTCTGGGGTTATAGAAGTATACTAAGTTACCATATTACTACATATTATTCTGTTTTTGACAGATTTTGTTTTCATTGTGTTGTGTGCTTATTTTGATGAATCTATGGATTGTATCAGGGGGGGTATAAGACATGGTAAAGTTAGAATACAATAGACATAATGCAAAAGTAAAGTATGAATAGGTTTGCAACAGTCCTTGGAGTGGTGATTTGCTTTGTTATACTAATGGATCTCATGAAGGTTTTGTTAAGTTTTGTGTGATTGAAGTTTTCAAGTTTTGGGTGATATCCCACAGTGGCCGGCAGTGGGGTGGTGGCCATGACGGACACCTCCCGCCTTCGGGCCACGGCGGCGGAGCGGGCGATGGCCCTGGCTTTCGACGGTGGTGTGGCAGCAACGGCGGCCGGCAACAGCTACCGATGGGCATTAGCCGCGGAGCGTGTGGTGGGTGTTTCGCGCACACCCAACAGGGACGCCGCGCGCACTACACTACGCCGGGGATTGCGCCCCCGCCGTCGCGGTGTAGCCTCCCAGCTGGAGCTGTCCTCTGATGATGGTGGAGTGGCTGAGCGAAGATGACGGACTACTGCCATTGGCGATTGTGGGAGAAGCAGACGAGATAAGCTACAGGGAGGGAGGGGAAAATGCGATGCAGGACTCGCCGGCCATGAGGGTTTATAGCAGGCTGGTAAGCATTGGGATTTTGGGGGATTTCACAGAGTCGGGCGGAAGCTTGTGCGGAAACTTGCGAGGTTGCGCGGGAACGGGCTCACCGACGATTCATTGGCACCACCGTTTGGCCAAAAGAACGCCCCCGCGCGCTGCGCAAGCTTGCGTTGTAAGCTGTCTGCGACAGCAGGGTGATAAGACGTGCGAGAGGAGGACGAAAGGCCACATACACATACGGTTAATACAAAAAACGTTTGTGCTTTAATTACCTACTATGCCCCCATCCTAGTTTATAAGAAGGATTTAACTAATAAAATGTGAATGCATGTCGCCAAAGATTATATAGTTGGATTTGTATTTGAACATAGTTTCCAATTATATAATTTTTATAACATGCATTAACATTTTGTTGGTTAAATTTAAGGGCAAAGTATGACACAGAATATAAGGGGACTATAGACCAAGACGGAGGTAGTAGCACATGGCCGCTCTCTACGCAGCGACACAACTATCGGCCGGCTCGTAGGCGACCATTTCCTGCATGTTCAACGACTCTATGCATGTGGTTGCTTGCGGTTAAGGCGGCCGCGGCGCGCTCTGCTCGCGTCCCGCCGCGCGCGCTCTGCTCTCGCGTCCCTCCGGGTGCTCTGCCCTTGTCCCTCCACATGCACTGCTAGTGTTTGGGGCCGGCGCACGATCACGCACGTTCGTGTGCATGCGGTTGTGCAGGGCGCGGTGCAAACGATGCA
Organism: Triticum dicoccoides; assembly: GCF_002162155.2. Taxonomy (NCBI): domain Eukaryota; kingdom Viridiplantae; phylum Streptophyta; class Magnoliopsida; order Poales; family Poaceae; genus Triticum; species Triticum dicoccoides. The sequence continues at coordinate 458,427,918 of NC_041384.1, read as the reverse complement.
GTTACCCATTGTAAAAACTGCCATGCAGACGCGTCGAGAATCCAGGCCGCTGATGTCACTTGAAGCTACATCGGTATTTCCCCAAAGAGGAAGGGATGATGCAGCACAACAGCGGTACGTATTTCCCTCAGATATGAAACCAAGGTTATCGAACCAGTAGGAGAACCAAGCAACACAACGTAAACAACCCTTGCACACAAATAACAAATACTCGCAACCCGACGTGTTAAAGGGGTTGTCAATCCCTTTCGGGTAACGGTGCCAGAAATTGGTGTGTGGATGGGAGAAAATTGTAATAGATTGAATAAATAGATCGTAAATAAAATAAAGTGCAGTAAAGTATTTTTGGGTTTTTGGATTAATAGATCTGAACACAAAAGCAAAGGAAAATAGATCGCAAAGGCAAATAAGAGAGAAGGAGACCCGGGGGCCGTAGGTTTCACTAGTGGCTTCTCTCGAGAAAAATAGCAAATGGTGGGTGAACAAATTATTGTTGGGCAATTGATAGAACTTCAAATACTCATGACGATATCCAGGCAATGATCATTATAGAGGCCTCACGTCCAAGATTAGTAGACCGACTCCTGCCTGCATCTACTACTATTACTCCACACATCGACCGCTATCCAGCATGCATCTAGTGTATTAAGTTCATGGAGAAACAGAGTAATGCAATAAGAACGATGACATGATGTAGACAAGATCTATCTATGTAGAGATAGACCCCATCGTTTTATCCTTAGTAGCAAAGATACATATGTGTCAGTTCCCTTTCTGTCACTGGGATCAAGCACCGTAAGATCGAACCCACTACAAAGCACCTCTTCCCATTGCAAGATAAATAAATCAAGTTGGCCAGAAAAAACCCAAATATCGGAGAAGAAATACGAGGCTATAAAAAATCATGCATAAAAGAGATCAAAGAAACTCAAATACTTTCATGGATATAAAAAGATAGATCTAATGATAAACTCAAAGTTCATCGATCCCAACAAACACACCGCAAAAGAGTTACATCATATGGATCTCCAAGAGACCATTGTATTGGGAATCAAGAGAGAGATAGGAAAGCATCTAGCTACTAACTACGGACCCGAAGGTCTACAAAGAACAACTCAGGCATCATCTAAGAGGCACCAATGGAGGTGGTGAACCCCATCCGAGATGGTGTCTAGATTGAATCTGGTGGTTCTGGATCTCTGCGGCGGCTTGATGAATATTTCATCTAGTCCCCTAGGGTTTTGTGAATATTGGGGTATTTATAGAGCAAAGAGGCGGTCCGGGGGGCACCCGAGGTGGGCACAACCCACCAGGGCGCACCCTTGTGGGTTGTGCTCCCCTCAGGGCACCCTCCAGGTGTAGCCAGGGCCCATTGTGTTCCTTCTAGCCCATAAAAAATCTTCATAAAGTTTCGTGGCATTTGGACTCCGTTTGATATTTATTTTATGCGATGTAAAAAACATGGAAAAAACAGCAACTAGCACTTGGCACTATGTCAATAGGTTAGTACCAAAAGATGATATAAAATGACTATAAAATGATTATAAAACATCCAAGATTGATAATATAACAACATGGAACAATAAAAATTATAGATACGTTGGAGGCGTATCAGCATCCCCAAGCTTAACTCCTACTCGTACTCGAGTAGGGAAGTGATAAAAACAGAATTTTTGATGTGGAATGCTGCCTAACATGTTATATCATATTTTTTCTTTATAGGATGGACATTTGGGCTTTTATATTGTTCAAAGCGATAGTCTAGTTTTGACATGATAATTTAAATACTCAAGCATATCAACAAGCAACCATGTCTTTCAAAATATCAACGCTAAAATAAGCTATCCCTAGCCCATCATGCTCAACCATTGATCCATTCATGAAACACACTCACATATTAGCTACACCCAATACCCAAGTACGATCATAATGCCTCCTAGTTGGTTCTTTTATAAGATAATATGGAGACTCGAAAAAATAAAAATTGCATAAAGTAAAAGAAAGGCCCTTCGTTGAGGGAAGTAGGGATTTGTAGAGGTGCTAGAGCTCAAAGCAAAAAAAACTTAGAGATAAAAATATTTTGCGAGGTGTATCCATCCCACCAACGAAAACGACTTAGAGTTCTCAATACTTTCCATGCTTAGATATATCATAGGCAGTTCCCAAACAGAAAATAAAGCTTATGCCTTTTCCACCATACTTTCACTTTCCATGGCTAACCGTATCCACGGGTGCCCTCCATCACAACACTTTCCAAGGAATTTATTATTTGACAACATAAAGTAAATTCATTTTTTTTTCATTTTGGGACTGGGCATCCCTAATACCTTTTCCTTACTCTCGTGCAATGACAAGTGAATAAACACTCATCTTGAGAATAACACATCTAGCATGGAAAATATTAGCCACCCCTCACCGCTCCACGAGCGAAATGAACACACAAAAGAGAAGTTTATTTTTGAAAATCAAAGATGGCACATGCAAATTTGCTTAGAACGGCAAAAGAATACCACATATAGGTAGATATAGTGGACTCATGTGGCAAAACTGGGTTAAAAGTTTTTGGATGCACAAGTAGTGATCATACTTAGTGCAAAATGAAGGGTTGCAAAAGATTGAGAAGCGACCAACCAAGAAACGAATAATCTCATAAGCAAGCATTAAGCGTAACTAACATCAAATAATGCACCACAAGTAGGATATAATTTCATTGCATGACTATTGACTTTCGTGCTTGCATAGGGAATCACAAACCTTAACACCAATATTCTTACTAAAGCATAATTACTCATCAAGATGACTCACACATCACATCATCATATCTCAAAACTATTACTAAGAATCAAGTTTATTTTGTGCAATGATCTTCATGAATTTTTTATTATATCCTTCTTGGATATCTATCACTTTGGGACTAATTTTCATGTGTTGCTTTTCATAAGCTCAAACAAATATAAGTGAAGATCATGAGCATAATTTTTCTTTCTCTCAAATTAATTTAAGTGAAGCAAGAGAGAATTTCTTGAAAATTTTACTAACTCTCAAACAAATCTAAGTGAAGCAAGAGAGCACTTCTTCAAAAATACTAAAGCACACCGTACTCAAAAAGATATAAGTGAAGCACTAGAGCAAGTCCATAGCTCATAAAAATTTAAGTGAAGCATAAAGAGCAATTCTAACAAGTCATGACATAATTTTGGCTCTCCCAAATAGGTGTGTCCAGCAAGGGATCAAGACTTAAAACACAAAATGAAACAAGCAATGATGCATATCATACAAGACGCTCCAAGCAAAACACATAGTATGTGACGAATGGAAATATAGTTTTGAGTAAAATACTGATGGTTCTTAGAAGAAAGAGGGGATGCCACTCAGGGGCATCCCCAAGCTTAGTTGGTTGCTCATGTTTGGATAATATCTTGGGATGCCGGGGCATCCCCAAGCTTAGGCTCTTCTATTCCTTATTCCTTCATTCATCGTAAGATAACCCAAAACTTGAAAACTTCAATCACACAAAACTTAACAAAACCTTTGTGAGATCCGTTAGTATAAGAAAATAATAAATCACTACTATAAGTGTTGTATCAAACCAATTCATATTTTGTTCTTGCATTATATCTACTGTATTCCAACTTTTCTATGGCAAAAACTCATCAAAGAAAACCATAGAGCCATAAAATAAGCACACAACACAAAGAAAACAGAATCTGGCAAAATAGAATAGTCTGTAGCAATTTGACTATTTCAAATACTTCTGTAACTTGAAAATTCTGAAAAACTAGGACGACCCGAGCAATTTGTATATTAATCTACTGCAAGTGGAATGGGTATTTTATCGCTCTCTGGTAAAAAATAAAAAATTATTTTCGCGAGCGCTAAAGTTTCTGTTTTTTCAGCAAGATCAAACAACTATCACCCAAGAAGATCCTAAAGGCTTTACTTGGCACAAACACTAATTAAAACATAAAAAACACAACCATAACAGTAGCATAATTGTGCTAACACTCAAAAACTGGAAGCAAAAAGCAAAAATAAATTTTATTTATTGGGTTGCCTCCTAACAAGCGCTATAGTTTTACGCCCTTAGCTAGGCATAAAGCAAGGATCTAAGTTTTGTCTTATGAAGGTTTGGCAACTTTTGTAAGGGTTTTCTCAAACCTGGGAGGCTCTTTATGCTTCCCTAAATTCTCCGGAAAAGAAACTATCTTTAGATCCAAAATATCCAATCACTTATTGCAAAGAGTAATCAAGGTATTCGTGCGATTGATACTACCATTGAGGTGTTTGAGGGGTTCATTATATTTCTGTATTTCAACCATATGTTTATGCAAATCACCAAGTGTCGGTGTCAAAACCGGCCGATCTCGGGTAGGGGGTCCTGAACTGTGCGTCTGAGGATCGAAGGTAATAGGAGGCAGGGGACACGATGTTTACCCAAGTTTGGGCCCTCTTGATGGAGGTAATACCCTACTTCCTGCTTGATTGAATTTGATGAGTATATGGGTTACAAGAGTTGATCTACCTCGAGATTGTAATGGCTAAACGCTAGATGTCTAGCATGTATGATTGTGACTGCCTCTACGGACTAAACCCTCCGGTTTTTATAGACACCGAAGGGGCCTAGGGTTGTACAGAGTCGGTTTACAGAGAAAGGAATCTTCATATCCGAACGCCAAGCTTGCCATCCACGCAATGGAGAGTCCTATCTGGAAACGGGGGGAAGTCTTCTATCTTGTATCTTCATGGCCCACCAGTTCGGCCCACATCACATAGCCCGGACGCCTGGGGACCCCGTAATCCAGGACTCCCTCAGTAGCCCCCGAACCAGGCTTCAATGACGATGTGTCTGGTGTGCAGATTGTCTTCGACATTGCAAGGCGGGTTCCTCCTCCGAATACTTCAAAGCAATTTGATCAAAAGAGCTGTATTCGACTTTTTAGCGATGATGCAGTATCCGACTTCTATATCTTCGACTTCGTAAAGTGGGCTCCCCCTGGTACTTCGGAAAGCTTCAACTTCACATTAAATATAATACCCTTAGGCTTCTGAGTCACCGTCGCCTCAGATTCCACGTGTCAGATGAATATGAAGGGTCCAAGTGTTTTTACAGATAACACCCTGACTTCGTAGGGAAGGCGTCTATTTAAGGAGATTGGATATCAGATTCCATTCCACACCAGGCAGAAATATTTAGAGCTTGCCATAGGAAACCACGCAAACATGGTTGGCGTTCCCGGTTCTTCCTCACGCCCCCACAGCCCTCAAAAAGGCGATTGGGAGAGCTGCTCGGTATCCCACGCCCAGCTGACCAAGCTGCAAACGCAGGGGTATCTCCCTCCCGCGGATCTAGTCCATGTTCGGGCGGGGTTAACTTCCATCAATGGTGAAGCCCTGGCGGAAAACTTCCCCAATCCTACTGAAGGGGAGCGAGTGTGCTTTGTTTCCTTCCTATTAAGAGGCGTTGGGTTTCCAATCCACCCTTTTGTCTGAGGTCTCCTGGAGTATATGGCCTCCAACTGCACAATCTTACGCCGGGATCCATTCTGCACATCGCGGGCTTCGTCGCTCTTTGCGAGTTGTTCCTAGGCTGCGAGGCCCATTTTGAGTTATGGAGGAAACTTTTCTGCCTCGTCCCTCGCTCCCAAAAGGGATCCATATTCGAGGTGGGCGGTGCCGAAGTATGGCGTGTCGCCGGGACAGGATACCTATCTGGTACTCTGAAGAGTGACCCTCAGAATGGTTTTATATTGAAGATGTTGTTCTTCCATACCCAATCCGTTGGGCCTTCCCGAATTTTCCAACGCTCCATTAAAGAAGCGCACCAGCTGGCGCCCCCGAAGCCCCGAGGAGGAATACAGTGCGGATGTTAAGAAGTTAATGAGCAAGATAAAAATACTCGCCCAATCCGGACTATCTATAATTGAGGTAATGGCGATTTCAATAACGCGAGGCATTCATCCGCTTCAATTCATAGGACTCCCATGTGGCATTACAATGGAGAAGATGACGCATCACATTGCGGGCACAAGGGTCCGGACAATTTTGCCACCTTGGCCGCCATGTTGGCTGACCTTTACAAAGGGGAGAAAGAAGATTTTACTCAACTTAAATGCCGAGAAGGCCTTTCCATGTACAACCCTGGTGACTGGGTGAGCTTTTCAATTAGTAGCCTTATTTAATCCTATTCATGAGTCATGCTTAGTTGAACTTAACCCGGCTATTTTTAATAGGAATGGATAAAGGTCGTCACGGGGATCCATAGTCCCGCTCCGCAGCCAGAAGACCATATTCGGGACGTGGATCCCAGATTTGAAGAGGATTCGGATATATTTATAGAGCTTAAGGAGGGGGTCTTTTATCAGGCGAGCTACAACAGAAGTAGCCATCATAGCCGATTATCCCAGCCTTGTCCCCTCCTCCCATGTAAGTGCCCAGGAGACATCCTTTCAACAAGAGCTTTCCCGTTGTGCCTCACCCACCGCACTATCTCATGCTCCGAAGGGCGGGGCTCGTCCCGCCAAATCGTATAGAAGGCGACTCTCGCGCAGGGCGAGCCTTTGAAAAGAAAGGCGGGCGGTGAAACTGCCGAGCTCCCTCGTTCACCGAAGAGGTATAATTTTCAACCCGCACTCGGCAAATATGCTGGATCGTGATGTGCTCCGTTGTGCTATATTTCAGGAAGAGCGCACATCGGACTGTATCCGGAGGTCTCGCCGGCCATGCATCGGCCAATCTGGCCCCGGACCCTGACATAAGGACTAGGGTTGATACGGGTGCCGTGCGGATCGTCGCCTCCACGAGGATTCGGATAATGTATCCGTCACCAATTCCGAAGTGGAGAGCGCGATGGTCCATGGGCGGCTGAAGGAGGCCATGCGTGATCCAAGTTTCACCGAATAAGCATTCAACGCCCTCAGCTCTGCGGATGCATATATCTGGGCTGCTCGGGGTGGACTTGCCAGAGCTACACACCAACTTTCAAAGGATATGCGGGTAAAGACTTTATGTAGATTCAATAATCATATTCCAGTAGCCCCCGAGACTTGAAGCAGTTGATGCAACTGATTTAAGGATCGGTGTATAATCAGGTACTCACGGAGAAGAACAACATGTTGTCTCAGGAGCTTGAGAACTGTCGGACCCAGCTAACTGCTGTCACCGCCGAACTTGAGAAGTCCAATAAGGCATTGACTGGTAATGTCAATTACTGTCCGGAAAATACGATTATGTGCCAATGATGTTTCTGAAATAAGCACTGTTTTATTTATGGCTGTAGAATCACCGGATCAGCCGGAAGAGAGACTGAAGGCCGCGCAGGAGGATAAACAGCATGCTAAAAGGCAAGAAGCAGCTGGTCAACGTATACTGACACGGACCAGGGATGAGAAGAACAAGATACACGATGCCAACATCAAGCAGGCCGAGGAGCTGAAGGACGTAAGAGCCCAACTGTCAGATGCCTTGAAGGAGAACCGAAGACTGAAAGGCGGCATATTTAGTATGTCCTGATTCTAACTTTCATGATATTCCCTGATGGAGAAAATTGTTGTTTTTGACGAGATTTGTTCTTGTAGGTTTGTTAACTGGGAGGTCCGAAGGAGAAGTGTACGGATTTCAAGGCGACTTGCTGCAAGAGCTATCCAAAGTGCAGGAGCAAGCTCGGAAGGCAATGAGGAATATGGCTAAAGCTTTATGGCCATCCGATTCTCCTCCTGGGCTGATGGGTGAGCTGGCGGAGCTATTTAAAGGAGCTCATCTTCGCTTCAAGCTGTTGAAGGTATCGACATGTCGAGAAGGTGCACGAGAGGCCTGGGCCATGGTGAAAACGCGGTATACCGGACTTGATTCGAATCATATGGCCCAGGTCGGACCTCGGGGACCAGACGAACAAGAAATTTCAGTTAGCTTGGTGTATGACCAAGTAAAGATAGCCGCCAAATTTTCACAGCAGGACTGTAAACTAGACAGCCTAATAGATGGCATAGATAAGGAATAGGCATGTGATTTTATGTCACAATACACTTTATCAGCAAATTTATCTCCGGCCGAATTGTAAAAGATTGTCGGAGTAGACTTTCCGCTTTAGCCTCTGATAACCCAGAAGTATAGGGGATCGCAATAGTTTTCGAGGGTAAAGTATTCAACCCAATTTATTAATTCGACACAAGGGGAGCCAAAGAATACTCTCAAGTATTAGCAGCTGAGTTGTCAATTCAACCACACATGGAAACTTAGTATCCGCAGCAAAGTATTTAGTAGCAAAATAATATGATAGTAGTGGTGACGGTAACAAAAGGTAATGGTAGTAAAAGCAATGTTTTTGGTATTTTGTAGTGATGATAGCAATAGCAACGGGAAAGTAAATAAGCGAAGAACAATATATGGAAAGCTCGTAGGCAATGGATCGGTGATGGAGAATTATGCCGGATGCGGTTCATCATGTAACAGTCATAACCTAGGGTGACACAGAACTAGCTCCAGTTCGTCAATGTAATGCAGGCATGTATTCCAAATATAGTCATACGTGCTTATGGAAAAGAACTTGCATAACATCTTTTGTCCTACCCTCCTGTGGCAGCAGGGTCCTTATGGAAACTAAGGGATATTAAGGCCTCCTTTTAATAGAGAACTGGAACAAAGCATTAACACATAGTGAATACATGAACTCCTCAAACTACGGTCATCACCGGTAAGTATACCGATTATTGTCACTTCGGGGTTAACGGATCATAACACATAATAGGTGACTATAGACTTGCAAGATAGGATCAATAACACTCATATATTGATGAAACAATAATAGGTTCAGATCTGAAATCATGGTACTCGGGCCCTAGTGACAAGCATTAAGCATAGCAAAGTCATAGCAACATCAATCTCAGAACATAGTGGATACTATGGATCAAACCCTAACAAAACTAACTCGATTACATGATAGATCCCATCCAACCCATCACCATTGAGAGAGTCCTGGATTAGGGGGTCTCCGGACAGCCGGACTATATCCTTTGGCTGGACTGTTGGACTAGGAAGATACAAGATTGAAGACTTCGTTCCGTGTCAGGATGGGACTCTCCTTGGCGTGGAAGGCAAGCTAGGCAATACGGATATGTATATCTCCTCCTTTGTAACCGACCTTGTGTAACCCTAGCCCCCTCTAGTGTCTATATAAACCGGAGGGCTTTAGTCCGTAGGACAACATACAATCATACCATAGGCTAGCTTCTAGGGTTTAGCCTCTCTGATCTCGTGGTAGATCAACTCTTGTACTACTCATATTATCAAGAATAATCAAGCAGGACGTAGGGTTTTACCTCCATCAAGAAGGCCCGAACCTAGGTAAAACATTGTGTCCCCTGCCTCCTGTTACCATCCGCCTTAGACGCATAGTTCGGGACCCCCTACCCGAGATCCGCCGGTTTTGACACCGACATTGGTGCTTTCATTGAGAGTTCCACTATGCCGTTGCCGTAAGGAAGGATGCCTCGTCTCGTTGTTAAAAACAACATTACCGCCGGGAGAGCCCTGGCTGTCGGCCAAACTCTTCGGCTAGGCAGTTTCATCATGACCGCCCGTTCGACTGCTGCATCGATGATGACTTCTTGGGTCATCGAAAACAGCCATAACCTAGGGTGACACAGATGCGGTGATGGAGAATTATGCCGGATGCGGTTCATCACGTAACAGTCATAACCTAGGGTGACACAGAACTAGCTCCAGTTCATCGATGTAATGTAGGCATGTATCCCAAATATAGTCATACGTGCTTATGGAAAAGAACTTGCATGACATCTTTTGTCCTACCCTCCCGTGGCAGTCGGGTCCTATTGGAAACTAAGGGATATTAAGGCCTCCTTTTAATAGAGTACCGGACCAAAGCATTAACACATAGTGAATACATGAACTCCTCAAACTACGATCATCATCGCTAAGTATCCCGATTATTGTCACTTCGGGGTTAACGGATCATAACACATAATAGGTGGCTATAGAATTGCAAGATAGGATCAAGAACTCACATATATTCATGAAAACATAATAGATTTAGATCTGAAATCATGGCACTTGGGCCCTAGTGACAAGCATTAAGCATAGCAAAGTCATAGCAACATCAATCTCAGAACATAGTGGATACCAGGGATCAAACCCTAACAAAACTATCTCGATTACATGATTGATCCCATCCAAGCCATCACCGTCCAGCAAGCCTACGATGGAATTACTCACGCACGGCGGTGAGCATCATGAAATTGGTGATGGAGGATGGTTGATGATGATGATGGCGACGGATTCCCCTCTCCGGAGCCCCAAACGGACTCTAGATCAGCCCTCCCGAGAGGTTTTAGGGCTTGGCGGCGGCTCCGTATCGTAAAACGCAATGATTTCTTCTCTCTGATTTTTTTCTCCCCGAAACACAATATATGGAGTTGGAGTCGGAGAGGCAACAGGGGGCCCACGAGGTAGGGGGCGCATCCTAGGGGGGCAGGCGTGCCCCCACCCTCGTGGACAGGTGGTGGGCCCCCAAGCCTTCAACTTTTGCAGGTATTTTTCATATTTTCTGAAAAGTTGCTCTGTGAAGTTTCAGGTCATTCCAAGAACGTTTGTTTCTGCACATAAATAACACCATGGTAATTCTGCTGAAAACAGCGTCAGTCCGGGTTAGTTCCATTCAAATCATGCAAGTTAGAGTCCAAAACAAGGGCAAAAGTGTTTGGAAAAGTAGATACGACGGAGACGTATCAACTCCCCCAAGCTTAAACCTTTGCTTGTCCTCAAGCAATTCAGTTGATAAAATGAAAGTGATAAAGAAAAACTTTTACAAACTCTGTTTGCTCTTGTTGTTGTAAATATGTAAAGCCAGCATTCAAATTTTCAGCAAAGATTATAACTAACCACATTCGCAATAACGCATAGGTCTCAAGTTTACTCATATCAATAGCATAATCAACTAGCAAGCAATAATAATAAATCTCGGATGACAACACTTTCTCAAAACAATCATAATATGATATAACAAGATGGTATCTCGCTAGCCCTTTCTGAGACCGCAAAACATAAATGCAGAGCACCTTTAAAGACCAAGGACTGACTAGACATTTTAATTCATGGTAAAAGAGATCCAGTCAAGTCATACTCAATGTAAACTAACAGTAATGAATGCAAATGACAGCGGTGCTCTCCAACTGGTGCTTTTTAATAAGAGGATGATGACTCAGCATAAAAGTAAATAGATAGGCCCTTCATAGAGGGAAGCAGGGATTTGTAGAGGTGCCAGAGCTCGGTTTTGAAACAGAGGTGAATAATATTTTGAGAGGCATACTTTCATTGTCAACATAACAACCAAGTGATGGCGATATCTTCCATGCTACACACATTATAGGCGGTTCCCAAACAGAATGGTAAAGTTTATACTCCCCCTTCCACCAACAAGCATCAATCCATGGCTTGCTCGAAACAACGAGTGCCTCCAACTAACAAGAGTCCCAGGGGGAGTTTTGTTTGCAATTATTTTGATTTAGTTTGCATAAAGCATGGGACTGGGCATCCCGGTGACCAGCCATTTATCTCGTGAGTGAGGAGCGGAGTCCACTCCTCTTGAGAATAACCCGCCTAACATGGAAGATACGGACAGCCCTAGTTGATACATGAGCTATTCGAGCATACAAAACATGATATTTATTTGAAGGTTTAGAGTTTGGCACATACAAATTTACTTGGAACGGCAGGTAGATACCATATATAGGTAGGTATAGTGGACTCATGTGGAATAACTTTGGGGTTTAAGGGATTGGATGCACAAGGAGTATTCCCGCTTAGTACAAGTGAAGGCTAGCAAAAGACTGGGAAGCGACCAGCTAGAGAGCGACAACAGTCATGAACATGCATTAAAATTAATCAACACCGAATGCAAGCATGAGTAGGATATAATCCACCATGAACATAAATATCATGATGGCTATGTTGATTTTGTTTCAACTACATGCGTGAACATGTGCCAAGTCAAGTCACTTAAATCATTCAGAGGAGGATACCACCCTATCATACCACATCATAACTATCTCAATAGCATGTTGGCACGCAAGGCAAACCATTATAACTCATAGCTAATCAAGCATGGCACAAGAAACTATGATCTCTAATTATCATTGCAAACATGTTTATTCATAATAGGCTGAATCAGGAACGATGAACCAATCATATTTACAAAAACAAAAGAGGTCGAGTTCATACCAGCTTTTCTCATCTCAGCCAGTCCATCATATATCATCATAATTGCCTTTCACTTGCACGACCGAACGATGTGAATAATAATAATAGTGCACGTGCATTGGACTAAGCTGGAATCTGCAGGCATTCAATAAACAGGAGAAGACAAGGCAATATGGGCTCTTTTATTAGATAAACAATAATGCATATAAGAGCCACTTCAACAATTTAGTTATGGTCTTCTCCTATCGACCCCCAAAGAAAAGAAAAGAAACAAAACTATTTACACGGGAAAGCTCCCAACAAGCAAAAGAAGAACAAGAAATATTTTTGGGTTTTCTTTTTAATTACTACTACAAGCATGGAAATTAAACTGATTAAAAGCTACAACTATTTTTTTTTGTTTTTTCTTAAGGTTTATTAAACACACAAGAAGAAAGCATAAAAAGGAAATAAACTAGCATGGATGATACAAATGAAGAAGTATGAGTACCAACATCTAGCAATGAGTGTGTGAGCATAAATGTAACGTCAGTGGGAAATACGTACTGCCCCAAGCTTAGGCTTTTGGCCTAAGTTGGTCTATGGCCACGGCTGGCCTGGCGGATATCCATAATAATAGTTGGGGTCGTACTGAGAAGAAGAGGAAGACTTCGATTGCCACTGGCTGACAATCATCTCCGGATCCCACTGGTAATTAGATTGTCGTGAAGGATCAACCTGTGGTTCCGGCTCTGGCTCCATAGCTGGTGCATGGTTCCGGTAGGCGTGAATAGCCTTCAACAGAACAAGGCACTGGCCTACAGATAAATTAAACAAAGAAGGAGCAGGCAGGGTGATAGTCTCAGGATGATGTTTATTAAAGAATAATTAATATTTAAGCTCTCCTTCCCTATTCTTAACAATAAAATCATGTGCCACCATACTTTTACAATCTAGATAAACACGAGGAAGCACTTTTTCTTTCTTCTCATAATGCCTAATAGGTATGTTAAAATTTGAAGCTAGGCGTGAAGCATAGATGCCTCCAAAGATGGGGCCCTTTGTACGTTTTAGACTTAACCGTTTGGCAATAATGCCGCCCATACTAACAGAGTTATCACCATATAAACCGTGGAGCAAAATAATAATATCAGGGATACTAAGGTTTCCACAGTTTCTGTGACCAATTAAGCAACAACTAGCAAATAATGCAAAATAACGTAAAACAGGAAAATGTATGCTAGTGATTCGTGCATCGGAAACCTTCCTTGTTTCCCCTACAGTGATAGTATCAATAAACCCCTCCACATCATCGTGATGTGGTTCTTCTGTCTTGCCCTCAAAAGGGACTAAACAAACCCAAAAAAAATCATAAAGTGACATCTCCTTATGCTCATCATATAAATAAAACTCCACCGTAGGTGGTGAGCTCCTAGAATGGAAATGAAAGTTTTGCACAAAGATATTTCTGAGTAAGAGATACTGATCGCATTGGTCGTGGAGGAAAGCGGTGAGGCCTGCATTCTTAGTGAATTCATGAAAATCTTCATAAATCCCGGCTGCTCTCAAGAAATCCTCGGAAGGCCATTCACACGCCCGAACCTCCGCGGTGCGCGGCAGATTATACTTAGGCTTCGGTTCCTTTTCCTTCGAGCTTTGGCTCGATGAGCCCCTCAAAAGTCTCCTCATCATTTTTTGAAAAATTCTGAATTTTTTAGTAACTTCAAAATAAAAGTAAACCAAACTCAATAATACTGATAGAAACTACTCCTACAAGTGCCTAGAGCCTATATCATGCATCAAAACTACTTTTGACCATATAAATTTGACATGCAAGCTCAAGAACAGGGTCACCTAAGCAACAAAAATTTGCAATGAATAAAGCACTAGAACAAAAACTAATTGGATCAATGGAGGAGTCACATACCAAGGAACAAGCTCCCCAAGCAGTTTTGTGAGAGGTGCTTTGAGCAAAGAGATCAAAAATGGCAGCAAAATGAGCTAGAACTCATGCTTGAGCTGGATATTCGTGTTTGGGGGAGCAAGAAGGAGTGTGTGGGTGCAGGAATAAGTGGAGGAGGGCCACCATGGGCCCATGAGGCAGGGGGCGCGCCCAGGGGGTAGGGCGCACCCTCCACCCTTGTGGGCAGGTGGTTGACCCCCCTGCTGTGTTCTCAGTGCCAAATATTCTCAAATATTCTAGAAAAAATCATATTTAAATTTCAGGGCATTTGGAGAACTTTTATTTTCGAGGTATTTTTATATTGCACGGATAATCAGATAACAGACAGAAAAATATTTATTTTTATTTTATTTAATATAAATATCAGAAAGTAAAAGTGGGGTACAGAAGGTTGTGCCTTCTAGTTTCATCCATCTCATGATCATCAAAAGGAATCCACTAACAAGGTTGATCAAGTCTTGTTAACGAACTCATTCCTAATAACATGGAACCGGAGAAATTTCGAATAACACTATGTTACCTCAACCGGGATATGCACATCCCCAATAATAAGAATATCATATTTCTTGTTGACAGTAGGAAGAGGAAATTCAAAACCTCCAAATATAATCGATGGAATTTTTCCAATAGAGTTGATACTATGAACTTGAGGTTGTTTCCTTGGAAAGTGTACCGTGTGCTCATTACCATTAACATGAAAAGTGACATTGCCTTTAGTGCAATCAATAAAAGCCCCTGCAGTATTCAAAAAGGGTCTTCCAAGAATAATAGACATACTATCGTCCTCGGGAATATCAAGAATAACAAAGTCCGTTAAAATAGTAACATTTGCAACTACAAGAGGCACATCCTCACAAATACCGACAGGTATAGCAGTTGATTTATCAGCCATTTGCAAAGATATTTCAGTAGGTGTCAACTTATTCAAATCAAGTCTACGATATAAAGAGAGAGGCATAACACTAACACCGGCTCCAAGATCACATAAAGCAGTTTTAACATAGTTTATTTTAATGGAGCATGGTATAGTTGGTACACCGGGATCTCCAAGTTTCTTTGGTATTCCACCCTTAAAAGTATAATTAGCAAGCATGATGGAAATTTCAGCTTCCGATATCTTTCTTTTATTTGTAATAATATCTTTCATGTACTTAGCATAAGGATTGGTTTTGAGCATATCAGTTAATCACATATGCAAAAAGATAGGTCTAATCATTTCAGCAAAGCGCTCAAAATCCTCATCATCCTTTTTCTTGGATGGTTTGGCAGGAAAAGGCATGGGTTTCTAAACCCAAGGCTCTCTTTCTTAACCAAGTTTCCTAGCAACAAAGCCTTTTTTATCATAACGTTGATTCTTTGATTGTGGGTTATCGAGATCAACAGGAGGTTCAATTTCTATGTCATTATCATTACTAGGTTGAGCATCATTATGAACATTATTGTTAACATTATCACCAGTTTCAAGTTCATTACTTGATTGTGTTTCAGCATCAGAAATAGAAATATCATTTGGATTCTCAGGTGTTTTAGTAATAGGTTCATTAGAAGCATGCAAAGTCCTATCATTTTTCTTTTTCTTCTTTTTAGACGAACTAGGTGCATCTATATTATTTCTCTGAGAATCTTGCTCAATTCTTTTAGGATGGCCTTCAGGATAAAAAGGTTCCTGAGTCATTCTACCACCTCTAGTAATAACTCTTAAAACAATATCATTGTCCTTACTATTAAATTCATTGAGCAAATCATTTTGATCTTTAAGTACTTGTTCTACTTGAGTGGTAACCATAGAAGCATGTTTACTAATAAGTTTAAGTTCACCTTTAACATTAGCCATATCACCCAAGTGTTCAAGCATATTTGAATTGTATTTCAATTGTCTACCAAAATAAGCATTAAAGTCTTCTTGCTTAGCCATAAATTTATCAAACTCATCTAAGCATGGGCTAGCAAATTTAGTAAATGGGATTTCAGCTTTATCATATGTATAGAGAGAATTTACCTTTACTACCTGTGTTGGGTTATCAAGACCATGAGTTTCTTCAATAGGTAATGGATTAAGATTATATGTTTCTTCAATAGGCGGTAAATTAAGACCATGTATTTCTTCAATAGGAGGTAAATTCTTAACATCTTCAGTTTTAATACCTTTTTCTTTCATAGATTTCTTTGCCTCTTGCATATCTTCAGGACTAAGAAATAGAATACCCCTCTTCTTCGGAGTTGGTTTAGGAATAGGCTCAAGAGTTGGCTACGGAGGTGTCCAATTATTTTCATTTGTCAATATATTATTCAATAGAATTTCAGCTTCATCTGCTGTTCTTTCCCTGAAAACAGAACCAGCACAACTATCCAGGTAATCTCTGGAGGCATCGGTTAGTCCATTATAGAAGATATCAAGTATTTCATTTTTCTTAAGAGGATGATCATGCAAAGCATTAAGTAATTGGAGAAGCCTCCCCCAAGCTTGTGGGAGATTCTCTTCTTTAATTTGCACAAATTTATATATATCCCTTAAAGCAGCTTGTTTCTTATGAGGAGGGAAATATTTAGCAGAGAAGTAATAAATCATATCCTGGGGACTACGCACACAACCAGGATCAAGAGAATTATACCATATCTTAGCATCACCCTTTAATGAGAACGGAAATATTTTAAGGATGTAAAAGTAACGAGTTCTCTCATCTTTAGTGAACAGGATAGCTATATCATTCAATTTAGTAAGATGTGCCACAACAGTTTCAGATTCATAACCATGAAAAGGATCAGATTCAACCAAAGTAATTATATCAGGATCAATAGAGAATTCATAATCCTTATTAGTAACAAACATAGGTGAAGTAGCAAAAGCAGGGTCAGGTTTCATTCTAGCATTTAGAGATTGCTTACTCCATTTAGCTAATAAACTTTTGAGTTCATTTCTATTTTTGCAAGCTAAAAGAGCTTAAGAAGCTTCTTGATCAAAAACATAACCCTTAGGAATAACAAGTGATTCTTCATCATCACTTTCATCAGTATCATCAGATTCAATATTTTCAATTTCTCTATCTCTAGCAAGTTGTTCATCAAGAAATTTACCAAGTGGCACAGTAGTATCAAGCATAGAAGTAGTTTCATCATAAGTATCATGCATAGCAGAAGTGGCATCATCAATAACATGTGACATATCAGAACAAATAGCAGAAGTAGGTGTAGTTGTCGCAAGCTTACTCAAAACAGAAGGTGAATCAAGTGCAGAGCTAGATGGCAGTTCCATACCTCCCCTCGTAGTTGAGGGATAGATTTTGGTTTTTGGATCTCTCAAGTTCTTCATAATGATAAGCAGATATATATCCCAAGTGACTCAAAGAATAGAGCTACGCTCCCCGGCAACGGCGCCAGCACATAGTCTTGATAACCCACAAGTATAGGGTATCGCAACAGTTTTTGAGGGTAAAGTATTCAACCCAAATTTATTAATTCGACACAAGGGGAGCCAAAGAATACTCTGAAGTATTAGCAGCTGAGTTCTCAATTCAACCACACCTGGAAACTTAGTATCTGCAGCAAAGTATTTAGTAGCAAAATAATATGATAGTAGTGGTGACGGTAACAAAAGGTAACGGTAGTAAAATCAATGTTTTTGGTATTTTGTAGTAATGATAGCAATAGCAACGGGAAAGTAAATAAGTGAAGAACAATATATGGAAATCTCGTAGGCAATGGATCGGTGATGGAGAATTATGCCGGATGCGGTTCATCATGTAACAGTCATAACCTAGGGTGACACAGAACTAGCTCCAGTTTGTCAATGTAATGTAGGCATGTATTCCAAATATAGTCATACGTGCTTATGGAAAAGAACTTGCATAACATATTTTGTCCTACCCTCCCGTGGTAGCGGGGTCCTTACGGAAACTAAGGGATATTAAGGCCTCCTTTTAATAGAGAACTGGAACAAAGCATTAACACATAGTGAATACATGAACTCCTCAAACTACGGTCATCACCGGTAAGTATACCGATTATTGTCACTTCGGGGTTAACGGATCATAACACATAATAGGTGACTATAGACTTGCAAGATAGGATCAAGAACACTCATATATTGATGAAAACATAATAGGTTCAGATCTGAAATCATGGCACTTGGGCCCTAGTGACAAGCATTAAGCATAGCAAAGTCATAGCAACATCAATCTCGGAACATAGTGGATACTAGGGATCAAACCCTAACAAAACTAACTCGATTACATGATAGATCCCATCCAACCCATCACCGTTGAGGGAGTCCTGGATTAGGGGGTCTCCGGACAGCCGGACTATATCCTTCGTCCCGTGTCCGGATGGGACTCTCCTTGGCGTGGAAGGCAAGCTAAGTAATACAGATATGTATATCTCCTCCTTTGTAACCGACCTTGTGTAACCCTAGCCCCCTTCGGTGTCTATATAAACCGGAGGGCTTTAGTCCGTAGGACAACATACAATCATACCATAGGCTAGCTTCTAGGGTTTAGCCTCTCTGATCTCGTGGTAGATCAACTCTTGTACTACTCATATTATCAAGAATAATCAAGCAGGACGTAGGGTTTTACCTCCATCAAGAGGTCCCGAACCTGGGTAAAACATTGTGTCCCCTGCCTCCTATTACCATCCGCCTTAGACGCATAGTTCGGGACCCCCTACCCGAGATCCGCCGGTTTTGACACCGACATTGGTGCTTTCATTGGGAGTTCCACTATGCCGTTGCCGTAAGGAAGGATGCCTCGTCTCATTGTTAAAAACAACATTACCGCCGGGGGAGCCCTGGCTGTCGGCCAAACTCTCCGGCTAGGCAGTTTCATCATGACCGCCCGTTCGGCTGCTGCACCGACAATGACTTCTTGGGTCATCGAAAACAGCCTCCACGTCGGCTCGGAATTCGCCGAACAGATGGATCCAATGGAGCTCTCTTCCCTAAACGAGCTCTTGGATCGCATCGCCGCCTTGGGAGTCGCTATGGACTATGATCGGATTGGGCTTAAACCCGATCAAAGGGAGGTTAACTCTCCACCGGTCACCCATCATATCACGATGGTGGAGGAACAATGCAGCGATTCTTCCTCTATCTTGAGGACTAACTATGTCTGGATTCCTGAGCTCTTCAAGCCGAATACCCGTTTACAGGAGGACATCACCCAAGCCCTGAACCTAGAGTCAGGCAGCAGGTCAGACTTATCGGGCAACACTCCGAAACCCAAACTTCCAGGATTGGAAACTCCTCGGCCCCTGGGTCTTAGATCGAGTAGGGGTTCGGACTCAAATCCACCCACCCACCCATACATAAACGATCTTTCCCACATCAGGCAAGAGCCCCATGAAACAGTACATCATTATTGGGCCAGATTCCTCCTTGTGATGAATAAGGTTAAGGACTGTCGCGAGGGAGACGCAGTCTCATTTTTCTGCAATAATTGCACGGACAAGGGAATCCTTAACGCCTTAAGTCACCGTGACATATCACGCTTCGCTGACTTGGCGTCCATAGTACGAAAGTACTGTGCGATGGAAAGCGCCTGGAAAACCAAAACGAAATTTTGGGATAATCCGGCTCAAAATATACACCCAGTCCGAAGTAAAAGGGTGCACTATCATAAGACACCGAGTTAGTTACAAAGAAACAAAAACCCTCTACAGGGCATGGAACCGTATTGGAGGGATGCCTTAATGGACCCTGCAAAATTCATAGTACGGCGGATACCATACCAACACACAGCCTTAGAGCATGTTGGATACTCCGGTAGGTGGCCAAAAGTGGTGAGGATCTTCTCATCCCAAATGCCACAGAGCACCATCCCGTGGATAACAATACAGTATTAACAGTCTTTGAAACCTTCGCATCAAATAATAGGCGCAAGCGAACACTCCACAGCCTCGCCGAAATCTGCCACGTGGCAGCAATGAATCCATGGAGTGACACGACTATTACCTTCAATGCCAGCGACGAACCTAAATTCCGAACAGCCCGAGCACCAACTGCACTGGTCCTCAGTCCAATTGTGGACGGCTTTCGACTCACCAAAGTACTCATGGACGGCGGCAGTGGATTGAACCTCATCTACGAGGAAACTCTTCAAAAAATGGAAATAGACTGGAACCGCATTCAGCAAAGCAGCACAACCTTCAGAGGAATCATCCCCAGTCGGGAAGTACGCTGTGCTGGGAAAATCACACTAGATGTGGTATTCGGCACACCGGAGAATTATAGGTCTGAAGAAATTACATTCCAAGTGGCCCCGTTCAGTAGTGGATACCACGCCCTTTTAGGACGGGAGGCGTTCACGATCTTCCAAGCCGTACCCCATTATGGGTACATGAAGCTTAAAATGCCCGGGCCCAACGGAATCATCACTCTCGCTAGTGATCCGGACACAGCACTCCACGCCGAAAACAAAACAGCCGCATTGGCCCTCGAGGCATTATCCGAAGCCCTTTCGGCCGAGGAATTAACCGCGCTACGTTCCACAGTGGACAGGGACGACGTGATACTTGACAAGAGATCCAAGTCCACCTCTTTTAAACCAGTGGATGAAATAGTCAAATTCCAAGTCCACCCAATGGACCCTACAAAAACAGCCTCCATCGGGGCACAGTTAAACCCCGCCGTGGACGCCGCACTACGAGAGTTCTTGCGCGAGAATTGGGACATATTCGCCTGGCACCCCTCAGACATGCCAGGAATCCCACGCAGGCTGGCCGAGCACAACCTCAATATTCTAAAGGGATTCAAGCCGGTCAAGCAGACTCTTCGGTGTTTCTATGAACCTAAGAGACAAGCTATGGGAGAGGAACTAGCCAAGTTATTGGAGGCCGGATTCATTAGAGAAATAAAACACCTGGACTGGCTAGCAAACCTGGTGATGGTACCAAAGAAGGACAAATCCTGGCGCCTATGTGTCGATTTCAAGGACCTCAACAAGGCTTGCCCAAAGGATCCCTTCCCCCTCCCCCGCATTGATCAAATTATCGATGCTACCGCAGGACACGAGTTATTGTGTTTCCTCGACGCATACTCCGGCTACCACCAAATCAAGATGGTGGAGTCTGACCAAGCCGCAACGACATTTATCACACCACACGGCCCCTTCTGTTTCAACACAATGCCTTTTGGGCTCAAGAACGCCGACGCAACATATCCGCGCATGATTCAGACATGTCTGGAGAAACATATCGGCAAAACAGTAGAGGCATACGTAGTTGATGTGGTCATCAAAACCAAACACGTCAACTCTCTAATAGACGACTTGAGGCTCACATTCGACAACCTCCGAACATACGACATCAAGCTCAATCCGGAAAAATGTGTTTTCGGCGTACCAGCTGGAAAGCTCCTGGGCTTCATTGTCTCCAGTAGAGGAATTGAAGCTAATCCGGCCAAAATCCGAGCTCTGTCACAGTTGGCTATCCCAACGAACCTCAAACAAATCCAGAAATTAACTGGATGTGTGGCGGCTCTAAGC
Source organism: Triticum dicoccoides (assembly GCF_002162155.2). Classification (NCBI taxonomy): domain Eukaryota; kingdom Viridiplantae; phylum Streptophyta; class Magnoliopsida; order Poales; family Poaceae; genus Triticum; species Triticum dicoccoides. Next base: position 458,406,291 of record NC_041384.1, on the reverse strand, counting down.
CGCTTTATCTCCCGCGTAGGAGAAAAGGCATTACCCCTTTATCGCCTCCTTCGGCGCACCGAACACTTTGAGTGGACGGACGCTGCCACAGCCGGATTGGAAGAAATAAAAGCCATACTGGCAACCAACCCAATCCTGGCCGCACCAAACATCGGCGAACCAGTGTTATTGTACATTGCGGCAACTCATCAGGTTGTAAGCGTAGTGCTCGTCGTCGAACAGAAGCGGACGGACATAAATTCCCTCTTCAAAAGCCGGTATATTATGTATCCATTGTCCTCACTCCATGCAAATCACGGTACCCACATTATCAAAAGATAGCCTATGCGGTATTCATGGCATCCCGGAAGCTGCAACACTACTTTCAAGAGTGTTTGATTACAGTAGCCTCAGAAGTGCCACTTAATGATATTATAAACAACCGCAACGCCACGGGCCAGATTGACAAATGGGCCATTGAGCTCCTCCCGTTCGACATAACATACAAACCGTGGCGAGCCATTAAATCGCAAGTATTGGCCGACTTTGTCATCGAATGGACGGAAGCCGAACTCCCTAAAGAGTAAGGCGCATACTCCAATTGGATCATGCACTTTGACGGCTCCAAAATGCTGGCTGGTCTAGGGGCTAGCGTCGTCCTGACGTCCCCAACCGGAGATACAGTTTAATACGTACTACAGATACTATATACAGACTCCAACAACGCATCCGAATACGAAGCCCTGTTACATGGTCTCCGGATGGCAGTTTCCATGGGCATTCAACGCCTGGAGGTGCGTGGGGATTCGAACCTCGCAATATCCCAAATAAATGGAGACTTCGATGCCAAGGATCCGAAGATGGCGGCCTATCGCAACGCCGTCCTAAAGATGTCAGCTCGGTTCAAGGGGCTCGAATTTCACCATGTGGCTCGGGAAAACAATCAGGCGGCGGAAATCCTCACCCGCATCGGCGCAAAACGTGATGTGATCCCCCCAACATCTTTTTGGAAAGGTTGTTTAAGCCATCCGTGGTATGGGAAGGGGACACCAGTAACAATAGTCTGGACCCGACCAAAATGCTCGATACCGAACACTCTGACATAATCGGAGGCTCTGCCACCGAAATAACACCTTCAGCCCACGTAATAATGGCCATCATCGCCCCGTGGTCAGAACCATTCCCGGCGATCTAAGCCTATAGGGTCCATGAGGGAGAGCTGTATAAAAAAGCACTACCGGAGTCCTTCAAAGGTGCATCTCCGAAGAGGAAGGGCAAATTTTTTTGGCAAAAATTCATGTCGGACTCGGCAGCCACAACGCTGCAGCCCGGGCCCTTGTAAGCAAGGCCTTCCGTAAAGGTTTTTATTGGCCGACGGCCCGGGTAGATGCACAAGACTTGGTCCAACGCTGCGTCGGTTGCCAGCCTTTTGCAAACCAAAGCCACATGCCACCCACCGCCCTCCAAACAGTCCCCATTACCTGGCCCTTCGCGGTCTGGGGGCTTGACATGGTTGGACCCCTTAAAGGGGGAACCCATAAGAAAAAATACTTACTGGTCATGGTGGATAAATTCACCAAATGGATAGAAGCCAAACCTGTTAGAATGGCGAATCCGGACCGCTGATAGACTTCATATCCGGGGTTGTACACCATTATGGCGTCCCCCACGGCATCATCACTGACAACGGCACGAACTTTACGGCCGACGAGGTAAAACTATGGTGCAGCAACATGGGCATCAAGCTCGATTATGCTTCTGTCTATCACCCACAAACCAACGGCCAAGTTGAGCGAGCAAATGGTCTTATCATGAGCGGCATCAAACCCAGATTAGTGCGGTCCTTAAAGGAATCTAACACGCACTGGGTAGAGGAGCTCGACTCTATACTCTAGGGGGCTGCAGACCACGCAGAATCGTACTACCGGATACACACCCTTCTTTATGGTGTACGGCATAGAGGCGGTTCTGCCCTGCAACATAATTCATGACTCACCTCGAGTACGCATGTACGAAGAAAGAGAAGCCGAGCTCGATCAGCAGGACAATCTGGACACCCTGGAGGAGGAGCGCGACGTGGCAAAAGCCCGTTCCACATTCTATCAGCAACAGGCTCGAAGATACCAAAGCAGAGAAGTACGGGCCAAAACTTCTAACATTGGCGAGCTAGTTCTACGCCTGCCGGAGAAGAAAAAGACCAAGCTCGAGCCCAAGTGGGAAGGTCCCTTCATTATTGACCAAGTTTTGACCGATGGAGCATACCGTCTGCGGGATGCATCGAATTATCGACTTGAGCCGAACCCATGGAACGCAGCCAGGCTCCGAAGATTCTACGCCTAGTGTCGGACTCTATGTTCGTCTCCTTCCTATGTCCATTTTTCGCATTTACATTATCTTTCTTTTTTCTCTTTCTTTCTTTTATTCTTTCTCAAGGCCTTCAAGGGCCAACTTGTGCCTTGCTTGCACACTATTGACGCGCTAACCGCGCTCGTTATACCTGGGGGCTTCTTACACAGAAGCTTAATTATTTATCTGGGCTTCATGCCACGCACATGTGTTATTCTTCCGCATGTACCTTTTCTTTGCCATTATATGCATCGATATGACTTAAGTTTTGGCCAAGCTGGGTTGCCTGGCTCTTGTATTTATGCCCTACGTTCCCGTTAATTCGGCTAGGGCATAAGGGGAGCACCTCTGCGATGGTTACTCCTGGGTCAGTCGGATGTGTACCTCAGACTGGGTGAAGCCGAAAGCTAGCGTTCTTAAGGGAATATTCGGTCGGTGAACAAAAGATGATTTTTATTCATTTTCCATATATGCCCCCAGATGTTTTTGCCTGCGTCTCCTCTCGCAGTCCGGACATGCACTTTAGGGCATGCGTACCCAGGGAAAGGAACCCCTAACGGAACTATTCTCCCTGGAAGATGTTTCTTACTACCCATGTAATATAACATAACTAGTTGGGTACTTGTCTGTTCAAGCACTAATGACCCCTACGCCTGGTTTCCACGCATACCCCGGTTCTTATATAACTGAGCGGGTATTCGGACACACTCCAGACTATCGGGTCCCGAGGTTGAAGCGAAAAGGTCCGCCATGACAAATGATTTACAATCCGGCTAGAAGGCATCATACATGTCACTTTAATTACATAGTCATGTAGACTGACTAAATTTCTCTTCTATACCATCCAATAGGCTGTCTAGCCTACAATCCTGTTGGGAATACTTTGCGGCTAATTCTACTTGCCCATACACTAAGCTAACGGGGATCTCTTTCCCATCGGGCCCCACAGGTCCGACCTCGGCCATGTGGTTTGGGTCACCCTTGGTATACCGCGTCTTCACCATGGCCCAGGCTTCCCTGGCACCTTGATGGTAGGCCGATATCTTCCATAATCAGAAGCTCCGCCGTGCTCCCTTGTGCTTCTCCGCAAGCTCTCCAATGCCTTCTGGCAGGGAGACGGATGGCCACAAGGCCTGGGCAATACCTTGCATCACCTACCGAACTTGTTCGTGCAGTTGTGAAAGCTCGGGTAGAAGATCACCCGCAGACCCGGGCATCTCCTCCGCGGGATGACCCGTCAGCATATCTACAGACATAACTCTGTTAGCCGGCTTCTCCGCCCCCCTTTTAAGGGTTCGTTCAAGCACTTACTGAAAATGCCACGTCGAAGCCGCTTATTCTCCTTATCGGAGTCCGCAAGCTAGGCTCGAACATCTTTTAGTTCCACGCTCAGCTTGGTATTGGCGTCTTGGAGACTGTTTTTCTCTTGTCTGACCTCAGTCTGCACGCGTTCGCCAGCCTTTAGCTATCATACGACATGCTGGTCCTCCGAATTCTCTCTGGATTCATCTGCAACATCTATTGTTAGATCTGCAGCCACGCCGCACGCTATATGGTACCCATCATTCTTTGAAACAAATGTTACCAGCTGGGGACTTTTTAGGTTCCTTCAATGCGACAACGGCGGCCCAAAGTTGGGTCTTGCATTCCTCCAGCTCCTGTGACAGTCGAGTATTCTTCTCTGTAAGAACCTGCACAATAGATGATCCTTAAATCAGTTATGCTAACTGCTTCAAGTCTCAGGGGCTACTGATACACATAATCGTCAGATTTGCTTTCCCGTACATCCCTTACATACTGGTCCATGGCTCTGGCTAGACCATTTTGAGCAGCACGGAGGTACGCATCTCCAGAATTGAAGGCATCAAATGCCTCTGGTGAGAAGCAAGCGTCACAGAGTACGGCCCGGTGACGCCTATGATTCATGGCGCTCCCCACTTTTGAATTTGTAGCGGATAGTCTATCTGCATCCTCTATAGGGGGAGTATCCGGCGTCCGCCCCATGTCAGCTTCCGCCTCTATGTCCGGTCCTGGAGCCCGACTGGTGGAAGCATGATCGGCAGCCTCACCAGACATATTCCGGCGAGTGTTTTTTCTGTTAAAGAAACATGGACGTCATTACATTTTGAGAAAGACGACAACCATGGAGCGGGGTTTTTGTCATACCTCTGCGCCGGCGTCTCCGTCCTAACCGCCTTCCTTTTTGGCCTGCCCGGCCTCGGTGCCTCTTGTTGGCGAGTTGCTGCGGGTTCGGCACGGCGTCCCGAATACCTTCCCTATAAAACACCATATGTATGTGGTATGTGAAGTGTCTAAAAGGGGATCCTAGTTTTTGGAGTTGTGATTTTTTGGTTTTTCTTACGTGCGACGCAGGAAGCAGTCTGGGATAGTCGGCTATAATGGCCACCTTGGCGTCATCATAGCTTAATTGATAGAACTGTCGGTCTATCAGCTCCACAAATATGTCCAGATCTTCTTCAAGTCCGGGACCGAGGGCCCGGTCAGGGTCCTCTGGCTGTGGAGATGGGCTGTTGACCTCCCTTATGGCTTTTCGCAGTTCCTGCCGCAAAAAGGCAAGGTGAGTACATATGACAAAGAATGCGGGAAGAATGGGAGTAAGGAGATATAACTCACCCAACTTGGAGGGTTGTACATGGAGAATCCATCCCGTGGCTTGATGCGGATGAACTCCTCTTCCTCTCCCTTGAACAACTCGGGCATAATTTTTGCTAAAGCAGTAGCGTTGTCCGGATCCTTACGCCCGCAACGGGTGGCATCATCTTCCCCGTTAAAACACCACAGGGGTGCCCTCGATATTGAAGTGGCTGCACTCCCCGCATTATGCATATTGACATAACCTCGATTACTGTCAATCCTGATTGAGCCAGCACTTTAATCTGGTTCATCAGGTAAAGGACTTCTCCGTTGTCTTCCTCCTGGGAGCTCCGTGGGCGCCAACTTCTGCGTTTCTTTAGAGGAGCATTGTTGAACTCAGGAAGACCCCGCCGAACAGGGTCTGGAAGGGGGACGTCCTCCATATAAAACCATTTCGAAGGCCAGTCTTCGGACGTCTTCTTCGGAGTACCGGACAGGTATCCGGTTTCGGCGGTGCGCCATATTTCGGCTCCGCCCACTTGATAAAGTGACCCCTTCTGTGTGCGGGGGACGAGGCAAAATAACCTTTTCCATAGCTCAAAATGAGCCTCGCATCCTAGGAATAACTCGTAGAGGGCAACATAGCCGGCGATGTGTAATATGGAAGCAGGGGTGAAATTATGCAGTTGGAGGCCGTAAAACTCCAGGAGCCCACGAAGGAACGGATGAATTGGAAATCTGAGTCCCCTTAATAAGTAAGGAACAAGGCATACCCGCTCCCCCATAGAGGGGCTGGGGAAGCTCTCCGCTTGCTCCCCGCCATTGTAGGTGGCGAGCCCGGCTCGGACGGGAACCATATACGCTGGAGGGAGAAATCCCTTAGTCTGCAGTTCGACTAATCGACTTTGTGGGACGGAACACCTCTCCCAATCACCGGGCTTAGGGCTACGGGGGCGGGAGGAGGAGCTGCGGTTGTCGGCCATGCTGGAGTGGATTTTTCCGAAGCGCGCTCCGATGGATTCTCGCTGGGGGAGGATGATATGGATTGGATCTAAGAATCCCCATCCCTTTAATAGACAATTTATTTATCTGGATAGGGGGGCGAATCTAAAAACACCCTGGCTCCTCGTATTCATTCGATGCATGGAAGATAACCCTTATTGGGCGCAGAAGCCAAGAGGTCCAACATTTATGGGGCCGGATACTGCTTAACAAACATTCGAAATTTGGAGAAGAACCCGCCTTGCAATGCCGAAGACAATACTGCGTGTCGGACTTGACGTCATTGAAGCCTGGTTCGGGGGCTACTGAGGGAGTCCTAGATTAGGGGGTCTCCGGACAGCCGGAGTATATCCTTTGGCCGGACTGTTGGACTATGAAGATACAAGATTGAAGACTTCGTCCCGTGTCCAGATGGGACTCTCCTTGGCGTGGAAGGCAAGCTTGGCAATACAGATATGTCTATCTCCTCCTTTGTAACCGACCTTGTGTAACCCTAGCCCCCTCCAGTGTCTATATAAACCGGAGGGCTTTAGTCCGTATGACAACATACAATCATACCATAGGCTAGCTTCTAGGGTTTAGCCTCTCTGATCTCGTGGTAGATCAACTCTTGTACTACTCATATTATCAAGAATAATCAAGCAGGACGTAGGGTTTTACCTCCATCAAGAGGGCCCGAACCTGGGTAAAACATTGTGTCCCCTGCCTCCTGTTACCATCCGCCTTAGACGCACAATTCGGGACCCCCTACCCGAGATCCGCCGGTTTTGACACTGACATTGGTGCTTTCATTGAGAAGCCTCCCCCAAGCTTGTGGGAGACTCTCTTCTTTAATTTGCACAAAATTATATATATCCCTTAAAGCAGCTTGTTTCTTATGAGCAGGGAAATATTTAGCAGAGAAGTAATAAATCATATCCTGGGGACTACGCACACAACCAGGATCAAGAGAATTAAACCATGTCTTAGCATCACCCTTTAATGAGAACGGAAATATTTTAAGGATGTAAAAGTAACGAGTTCTCTCATCTTTAGTGAACAGGGTAGCTATATCATTCAATTTAGTAAGATGTGACACAACAGTTTCAGATTCATAACCATGAAAAGGATCAGATTCAACCAAAGTAATTATACCAGGATCAACAGAGAATTCATAATCCTTATCAGTAACAAAGATAGGTGAAGTAGCAAAAGCAGGGTCAGGTTTCATTCTAGCATTTAGAGATTGCTTACTCCATTTAGCTAATAACCTTTAGAGTTCATTTCTATTTTTGCAAGCTAAAATAGCTAAAGAAGCTTCTTGATCAAAAACATAACCCTTAGGAATAACAAGTGATTCTTCATCATCACTTCCATCAGTATCATCAGATTCAATATTTTCAATTTCTCTAGCTCTAGCAAGTTGTTCATCAAGAAATTTACCAAGTGGCTCAGTAGTATCAAGCATAGAAGTAGTTTCATCATAAATATCATGCATAGCAGAAGTGGCATCATCAATAACATGCGACATATCAGAACGAATAGCAGAAGCAGGTGTAGTTGTCGCAAGCTTACTCAAAACAGAAGGTGAATCAAGTGTAGAGCTAGATGGCAGTTCCTTACCTCCCCTCGTAGTTGAGGGATAGATTTTGGTTTTTGGATCTCTCATGTTCTACATAATGATAAGCAGATATATATCCCAAGTGACTCAAAGAATAGAGCTATGCTCCCCGGCAACGGCGCCAGCACATAGTCTTGATAACCCACAAGTATAGGGTATCGCAACAATTTTCGAGGGTAAAGTATTCAACCCAAATTCATTAATTCGACACAAGGGGAGCCAAAGAATACTCTCAAGTATTAGCAGCTGAGTTCTCAATTCAACCACACCTGGAAACTTAGTATCTGCAGCAAAGTATTTAGTAGCAAAATAATATGATAGTAGTGGTGACGGTAACAAAAGGTAACGGTAGTAAAAGCAATGTTTTTGGTATTTTGTAGTAATGATAGCAATAGCAACGGGAAAGTAAATAAGTGAAGAACAATATATGGAAAGCTCATAGGCAATGGATCGGTGATGGAGAATTATGCCGGATGCGGTTCATCATGTAACAGTCATAACCTAGGGTGACACAGAACTAGCTCCAGTTCGTCAATGTAATGTAGCCATGTATTCCAAATATAGTCATACGTGCTTATGGAAAAGAACTTGCATAACATCTTTTGTCCTACCCTCCCGTGGTAACGGGGTCCTTACGGACACTAAGGGATATTAAGGCCTCCTTTTAATAGAGCACTGGAACAAAGCATTAACACATAGTGAATACATGAACTCCTCAAACTACGGTCATCACCGGTAAGTATCCCGATTATTGTCACTTCGGGGTTAACGGATCATAACACATAATCGGTGACTATAGACTTGCAAGATAGGATCAAGAACACTCATATATTGATGAAAACATAATAGGTTCAGATCTGAAATCATGGTACTCGGGCCCTAGTGACAAGCATTAAGCATAGCAAAGTCATAGCAACATCAATCTCAGAACATAGTGGATACTAGGGATCAAACCCTAACAAAACTAACTCGATTACATGATAGATCCCATCCAACCCATCACCGTTGAGGGAGTCCTGGATTAGGGGGTCTCCGGACAGCCGGACTATATCCTTTGGCCGGACTGTTGGACTATGAAGATACAAGATTGAAGACTTCGTCCCGTGTTCGGATGGGACTCTCCTTGGAGTGGAAGGCAAGCTAGGCAATACGGATATGTATATCTCCTCCTTTGTAACCGACCTTGTGTAACCCTAGCCCCCTCCGGTGTCTATATAAACCGGAGGACTTTAGTCCGTAGGACAACATACAATCATACCATAGGCTAGCTTCTAGGGTTTAGCCTCTCTGATCTCGTGGTAGATCAACTCTTGTACTACTCATATTATCAAGAATAATCAGGCAGGACGTAGGGTTTTACCTCCATCAAGAGGGCCCGAACCTGGGTAAAACATTGTGTCCCCTGCCTCCTGTTACCATCCGCCTTAGACGCACAGTTCGGGACCCCCTACCCGAGATCCGCTGGTTTTGACACCGACAACCATCCAGCAAGCCTATGATGGAATTACTCACGCACGGCGGTGAGCATCATGAAATTGGTGATGGAGGATGGTTGATGATGATGATGGCGACAGATTCCCCTCTTCGGAGCCCCGAAGGGACTCCAGATCAGCCCTCCAGAAAGGTTTTAGGGCTTGGCGGCGGCTCCGTATCGTAAAACGCGATGATTTCTTCTCTCTGATTTTTTTCTCCCCGAAACACAATATATGGAGTTGGAGTTGGAGTCGGAGAGGCAATAGGGGCCCCATGAGGTAGGGGGCGCGCCCTAGGGGGGCAGGCGCACATCCCACCCTCGTGGACAGGTGGTGGGCCCCCTGGCCTTCATCTTTTGCAGGTATTTTTCATATTTTCTGAAAAGTTGCTCTGTGAAGTTTCAGGTCATTCCGAGAACGTTAGTTTCTGCACATAAATAACACCATGGTAATTCTGCTGAAAACAGCGTCAGTCCGGGTTAATTCCATTCAGATCATGCAAGTTAGAGTCCAAAACAAGGGCAAAAGTTTTTGGAAAAGTAGATACGATGGAGACGTATCAGCCTCCAAAACCCAAGGGTGGAGTGTTTCCGAATACTATACTGGTAGAAAACACCAAGTACATTTGGAAACCAGGTGATCCAGTCATAATTCTTGAACAAACAAGCTATATTTGGGGAGTTATGTTATATTACTTTTGAATGTAAGAAACATCTTCCAAGAAGAATAGTTCCTTTAAGGATTCCTCTACCTGGGTCAGCATGCATGTAGGCATGACTAGGCTGTGAAGTGAAAGAATCGTAGGCGTCTATGTATTTTTTGTTAGTTTATAGTGCTACGAAGGCAGTTCATTATTTGTCTGCCGACCAGTTATTCCCTTAAGAACGCTAGCTTTCGGCTTCACCCGTCTGATGTACATGTCTGGATGACCCGGTTGTAACAATCGCAAAGGTGCTCCCTTTATGCCCTAGCTGAATAATCAGGAACATAGGGCATAAGCACAGGAGCCAGGCAACCCAGCTTGGCAAAATCTTAGGTCATAGAGGTGCATATAATGGCGAAGACAAGACGTATATGAGTAAGCAATACACATGTATATGGTGAGCCTTATGCTCGACATAAAAGAGCTTCTATTTGAAGGAAGCCCCCAGTTATATTGGGGTGAGTACATTTAAAGATGTATTCCCCATGAGTGTGCGGCTGACCCAAACACACGCTAGAAATCGTAAAACAAATGAAAAGAAGGAAGGGAACGAAGAGGAAAAAAGGTAATGAACAACATGTCCGGACTTAGGCGTAGAATCTTCGGAGTCTGGCAGCGTTCCATGGGTTCGGCTCTAAGCGATTGTCCGATGCATTACGAAGGTGATAGCCTCCTCTGGTGAAAACTTCATATATAATGAAGGGACCCTCCCATTTGGGCTTGAGCTTGTCCTTTTTCTTCTCTGGTAGGCGTAGAACGAGTTCACCGACATTATAAGTCTTGGCCCGCACTTCTGTGCTTAGGTATCTTCGAGCTTGTTCTTGGTAGAATGCGGAACGAGTTTTGGCGATGTCGCGCTCCTCCTCCAGGCCATCTAAGTCATCTTGCTGATCGAGCTTGGCCTCTCCCTCTTCGTACATGCGCACTCGAGGTGAGTCAAGAATAATATCGCAGGGCAAGACGGCCTCTACGCCGTACACCATGAAGAACGGTGTGTATCCGCTCATGCGATTGGGTGTGGTCCGCAGCCCCCAAAGTACGGAGTCGAGCTCCTCCACCCAGTGTTAATCTGACTCCTTTAAGGATCGCACTAGTCTGGGTTTAATGCCGCTCATTATCAGGCCATTGGCGCGTTTGACTTGACCATTTGTTTAAGGGTGATATACGGAGGCGTAATCGAGCTTGATGCCCAGATTAGCACACCAAGTTTTTATCTCGTCGGCTGTGAAGTTAGAGCCATTGTCGGTGATGATGCTATGTGGGACACCATATAGGTGTACCACACTGGATATGAGATCTATCACTGGCCCGGCTTCAGCTGTTTTGACTAGCTTGGCCTCTATCCACTTAGTGAATTTATCTACCATGACCAGTAGGTATTTTTTATTATGGCTTCCCCCCTTAAGTGGTCCGACCATGTCAAGCCCCCATACTGCAAAAGGCCAAGTCATGGGGATTGTTCGTCGGGCGGTAGGCGACATATAGCTTTGATTGGCGAAAAGCTGGCATCCTATACTACGTTGAACGAGGTCTTGTGCATCTCCTCGGGCCGTAGGCCAGAAAAACCCAGTACGGAAGGCCTTAGTTACAAGAGCCCAAGCTGCGGCATGATGGCCGCCAAGACCAGCATGGATTTCAGCCAAGAGCTGCTGCCCCTCTTCTTCGGAGATACATCTTTGAAGGACTCCGGTAGTACTTTTCTTGTAGAGCTCTCCTTCATGAACCTTGTAGGCTTTCGAGCATCGAATGATGCAACGAGCCTCATTCTGGTCCTCAGGAAGCTCCTGCTTATTAAGGTAGGCCAGGAAGGGTTCGGTCCATGGAGCGATTACTACCATGATTACATGGGCGGAAGGCGTTGGTTCTGTGCCCGAGCCCCCTATGATATCTGAATCATGTTCGGCATTTGGGGGCGTGATCGTCGCCGGACTGTTGGTTTCGCTCTTGTCCTGCCATACTATGGATGGCTTGAAGAGCCTCTCCACAAAGGCGTTAGGTGGGACGGGGTCGCGCTTAGCGCCCATTCGAGCAAGGATGTTCGCTGCTTGGTTACTGTCTCGGGCCACGTGATGGAACTCAAGCCCTTCGAACTGAGCTGATATTTTGAGCATGGAATTGCGGTAAGCCGCCATCTTTGGATCTTTTGCGTCGAATTCGCTATTTATTCAGGATATTGCAAGATTTGAACCCCCTCATACCTCAAGGCGTTGCATGCCCATGGAAACAGCCATCCGAAGACCATGCAGTAGTGCCTCATATTCAGCTGCGTTGTTAGAGTCCGTATACATGATTTGCAATACGTAGTAGACTGTGTCCCCTGTAGGGGATGTTAGGATGATACCGGCCCCCAATCCAGCTAACATTTTGGAGCCGTCGAAGTAGATCACCCAGTTGGAGTATGTGCCATACTCTTTAGGGAGTTTGGCTTCTGTCCATTCGGCGACGAAGTCGGCTAACACCTAAGATTTAATATCTTGGCGTGGCTTGTACGTTATTTCGAATGGTAAGAGCTCGATAGCCCATTTTGCAATTCGGCCAGTGGCATCTCGATTGTTTATGATATCATTGAGGGGTACCTCGGAGGCCACCATGATCGAACACTCTTGAAAGTAGTGTCGCAGCTTCCGAGATGCCATGAAAATTGCATATCCTATTTTTTGGTAGTGCGGGTATTGGGATTTGCATGGTGTGAGAACCGCCAATACATAGTATACTGGTTTTTGGAGAGGGAATTTATGTCCCTCTTCCTCTCGTTCAACGACGAGCACCGTGCTCACCACCTGGTGAGTTGCAGATATATACAGTAGCATGGGTTCACCAATGTTCGGTGCGGCAAGGATTGGATTGCTTGCAAGCAGAGTTTTTGTTTCTGCCAGCCCGGCTGTTGCCACGTCCGTCCATTCAAAGTGGTCGGTACGCCGAAGCAGATGATATAGTAGCAACGCTTTTTCTCCCAATCTGGAGATAAAGCGGCTTAAAGTTGCCATGCACCCAGCTAGTTTTTGGACCTATTTTAGGTCTATTGGTGTCGCCAACTATGACAAGGCTCGGATTTTGGCTGGGTTTGCCTCGATTCCTCTATTGGAAACGATGAACCCGAGCAACTTTCTGGCCAGAGCACCGATAACACATTTTTCCAGATTGAGTCGTATGTCATATGTTCGGAGGTTATCGAACGTGAGACGTAAGTCATCCACCAATGATTCAACGTGTTTGGTTTTGATGACAACATCATCTACATATGCCTCCACCATCTTGCCAATTTGTTTTTCCAGGCATGTTTGAATCATGCGTTGGTAGTGTAACACCCATGATGTGGCTATATCTCCCACGTGTCGAGGCACGACTTAGAGGCATAACCGCGTGGTGGTTTTGTCGCAATTGGGGTAATCTTCACAGAATCCCATGAACTAAATAAGAAAGGGATAAAGAATTGGCTTACAATCGCCACTTCACACAAATAACATGTTAAGCATACATCATGCAGAGTACAATCAAGGTCCGACTACAGAACCCAAAATAAAAGAAGACAACCCCAAATGCTAGATCCCCAATCATCCCAACTGGGAACCACTACTAATCAACCGGAAAAGACACATAACAACGACCAAGATCTTCATCGAGCTCCCACTTGAGCTCGGTTGCGTCACCTGCACTGGTATCATCAGCACCTGCAACTGTTTGGAAGTATCTATGAGTCACGAGGACTCAGCAATCTCATACCCGCGAGATCAAGACTATTTAAGCTTATGGGTAGGATAAGGTAATGAGGTGGAGCTGCAGCAAGCGCTAAGCAAATATGGTGGCTAACATACGCAAATAAGAGCAAGAAGAGAAGCAGCGCAATGGTCGAAAAGCTATAAGTGATCAAGAAGTGATCCTGAAACTAGTTACGTTCAAGCATAACACAATAACCGTGTTCACTTCCCAGACTCCATCGGAAAGAGACCATCATGGCTACACACGCAGTTGATGCATTTTAATTAAGTTAAGTGTCAAGTTCTCTACAACTGGATATTAACAAATTCCCATCTGCCACATAACCGCGGGCACGACTCTCGAAAGTTTATACCCTGCAGGGGTGTCCCAACTTAGCCCATCACAAGCTCTCTCGATCAACTAAGGATATTCCTTCTCCCGGAAAGACCTGATCAGTCTCAGAATCCCGGTTACAAGACATTTCGACAATGGTAAACCAAGACCAGCAAGACTGCTCGACCGTGCCGACAAATCCCGATAGGAGCTGCACATATCTCATTCTCAGGGCACACCGGATAAGCTAAGCGTACAAGTAACAACATAACCCAAGTTGCCAAGGGACAGACCCGCACGATGCTCTAGTTTTGGACCAACACTCAGAGGAGCACTGGCCTGAGGGTTAAAATAAAGATGACCCTTGAGTCTGCAGAACCCAAGGGAAAAAGGCTTAGGTGGCAAATGTAAAACCAAGGTTGGGCCTTGCTGGAGGAGTTTTATTCAAAGCGAGCTATCAAGGGGTTCCCATAACACCCAGCCGCATTAGGAATGCAAAATCAAGGAACATAACACCAGTATGACGGAAACTAGGGCGGCAAGAGTGTAACAAAACACCAGGCAAAAGGTCGAGCCTTCCACCCTTTACCAAGTATATAGATGCATTAATTAAATAAGAGATAATGTGATATCGCAACATATCCATGTTCCAACATGGAACAAACTTCAACTTCACCTGCAACTAGCAACGCTATAAGAGGGGCTGAGCAAAAGTGGTATCATAGCCAAACAACGGTTTGCTAGGAAGGTGGGTTAAAGGCTTGACATGGCAATATGGGAGGCATGATATAACAAGTGGTAGGTAGCGCGACATAGCGATAGAGCGAACAACTAGCAAGCAAATATAGAAGTGATATCGAGGGTATGGCCATCTTGACTGAAATCCCGCAATGAAGAAGAACGAGTCCATGAAGAAGACAAACGTACGTAGTCGAATGAATCCTCACAACTCCGGAACGAAACCAAAGCTAACGAGAAAAGCAACCCGGAAATAAGCAAAAAACATAGTAAACCAACAAGCATAATCATGGCATGATGCACAAACAAGTATGATGCATGTCCGGTTTAATGAGGCATGGCATGGCAAAGTGCACAAACAACAACACACATTAAGTGGGTCTCAATATGCAACGAGTTGCATATTGACGGAACACCACATCAATTATTTAGTTCTCTCTCGTTTATGTACCCAATAGTATTAAATGTTATTAAACATGGCAAGAGGGTGAAGCATAAATAAACTAACTATTTAGGCAAGTTTGAATGAGGCCGGAAACAACAAACAACAATTCTGATAAATCCTCATGTGCATTTAGCAATATAATGCAAACAACAATTTTAAACATTTTGAATCTTATTATCATGGTGCAGATGACATGTGCAAGTTTTAAGCAATTTTATGAAAATGTTACAAGAGCATGTTATGAAGCATTTGTCATCGTGGCGGAAACGAAAGGGGTGCCACGGCAACGACAACAGAAATGGTGCCACGGCAACATTCCTGTTCCGGTAACTCGATTGAGATGCCGGTGCAAAAGAAGCAAGTGTGTGGATGCGTGCAAAAGATGGTGGGGTGATCCTGGTTACCGGGTATCCCACGAGTTGGCGGCATGGCAAATGAGGGACATGCATGAAACAAAAGGGTACGGCGCAAACATAGGGTGCATCTCATACAACAAAAGCATTCGTTCTCGGAAGGTCGTTTCGGCGGTTATACATTCGAAGCGTGCAAACGGGACGGTTCGGGTTCGGTGCAAAGTAGAGGAAGTAGATGTTCTCGGGACATTCGTAGTGGAGGTAGTCGTTCATGTTCGGGAAGCAGTAGAGGTACGGGTCTTCGACAACGGTCATCGTACACGCTCCGAGGTCGTCGGTAGAGGTTCTCGCAATCTCGATGACGATAGTGGTACATGTTTTCGTAGGTGTTCGAGTCATCGGTAGTGGTACACGTTTTCGTAGGTGTTCGAGTCATCGGTAGTGGTACTTGGTGAATCCCGAAATGGTCTTGGCATCTTCACGCGTAGGGGTACTTGGCGTTTCCATAGACGGCGGTAGAGGTACTTGACGCGTCGTTGTGGTACTTGGCAAAAATGATAGAGAAGATGCTTGGCGGTCCGGGTACGGTTCTTGGCGTCTCGTAGCCGATCTTGATGGTCCCGACAAAGCGACACAAGGGGCCTCGGGTGATAGCAACGACGAACAAAAGCCCACGGAGAAGCAGGGTGTGCAGAGGCGTTTGAAGACGGACTTGGTGTCGGTGTGAAAACCGGCGGATCTCGGGTACGGGGTCCCGAACTATGCGTCTAAGGTTGATGGTAACAGGAGACAAGGGACACAATGTTTTACCCAGGTTCGGACCCTCTCTATGGAGGTAATACCCTACATCCTGCTTGATTGATCTTGATGAATATGAGTATTACAAGAGTTGATCTACCATGAGATCGTAATGGCTAAACCCTAGAGGTCTAGCTGGTATGGCTATGATAATATCTATCTTCCTTCGGACTAAGTCATCCGGTTTATATAGACACCGAGAGGATCTAGGGTTACACAAGGTCGGTTACAAAGAAATGAATCTACATATTTAGTCGCCAAGCTTGCCTTCCATGCCAAGGAGAGTCCCATCCGAATACGGGTGTAGTCTTCGGTCTTCATATCTTCACAGCCCATTAGTCCGGCCCATGGCTAACAGGCCGGATGCCCGAGGACCCCTTAGCCCAGGACTCCCTCAGTAGCCCCCGAACTAGGCTTCTATGACGAGGTGTTCGGCGCGTAGATTGTCTTCGGCATTGCAAGGCGGGTTCCTCCTCCGACAACATCCAAGTAACGTATTCGGTTTTTAATTCAGGGTTGCGCCCCTCAGTTTCTGTGCATCGATGACTTCAGCTGCCATCGTTTGGGCGAATGCAGACAGTCAGGGTATCCTTTTCCAAATAACACCCTGGCCATGCAAGAAAGAGCGTCTATTTAAAGAGATTGGGTCTTAGATCCATTCGGCGTCATACGGAGAAAATCCTCAGAGATTGCCAGGAAAGACCATTCCAACATGGCCAGCATTCCCAGCTCCTCCTCCCGTTCCAACCCGAAGAAAGGTGAGTGGGAGAGGTGCTCCGTGTCCCGCAGTCGATTGGCGAAGTTGCAAACACAGGGATTTCTCCCCCTGCAGATCTGGTCCCTGTTCGAGCAGGGTTGGCTTCCTTCAACGGCAAAACCCAGGCGAAGGATTTCCCCAATCCTTCCATGGAGGAACGACTGTGCGTCATCCCCTATCTGCTGAGCGGCATGGGATTTCCAATTCACCCATTCCCCCGAGGGCTTCTGGAGTATTATGGCCTCTAGCTACACAATTTTACCCCAGCTCCATCTTGCATATTGCGGGCTACATCGCTTTATGCGAATCATTCCTGGGTTGTGAGGCCCATTTTGATCTATGGAGAAGGTTGTTTTTTCTTGTCCCGCGCAACCACGAGGGATCGATCTTTGAAGTGGGCGGGGCCGAAATATGGCACATTGCTGAGACCGGATACCTATCCGGCACACAGAAGAAAGCTTCCGAAGAGTGGACCTCTGAATGGTTTTATATTGACGACGTCACACTTCCCGACCCAATCCGGATGGGCCTCCCTGAATTTTCAAGTGCACCGTTGAAGAAACACCATAGTTGGCGTCCTCGGAGCCTTGAGGAAGAGGATAGCGCAGAGATCAGTCTGCTGCTAGGCAAGATTAAGACGCTCGCCCAGTCCGGATTGTCAATAGTCGAGGTAATGGCGGTCTCCATAACACGGGGTTCCAACCACTCCAATATATAGGGCTACCCACGTGGCATTTCAATGGAGAAGACGACGCCTCCCGCTACGGTCGGAAGGGCCCGAAGACTCCCACCGCTCTGGCCAAAATATTGGCCGAACTGTATAAAGGGGAGCATGAGGAGTTCATCTGTCTCCAAAATCGAGATGGGTTTTCCATGTACAATTCTCCTAGCTAGGTAAGCTCTAACTCCACTATTCGACCCCTCTCCCTAAATTATTTCTGAAGGGCATATCTTATTCATTCATGACAGGAACGGCGAAAGGCTGTCGAGGGGATCCATGACCCTGCCCCTCAGCCGGAGAATCACAATCGGGATCTTGACCCCGGATATGAGGAAGATCCGGACATATTCATGGAGCTCAAAGATGGAGTTTTCTATTAGACGAGTTATGACGGCACGGATGTACCCATCATCGCTGATTACCCCGGCCTCCTTCCTGTTTCGCACGTAAGTAATCAGGAGACACTTTGTCCGAGAGGGTTTTCTCATTCTTCCTCACTCACCGCACCATCCTGCGCTTAGAAGGGGAGGCGTTTGGCACGTCGTGCTGCCCTGGGGGCATCTCCAGAGAGAGCGGCTCCCGCGTCGACCAGGCCTTCGAAGAGGAAGGAAAATAGAGATATGGTCAAGCCTTCCTTGAAGAGGTATGGGTTTGCAACTATGTTGTTTTTAGCAGTTGCGTCCAACTGTGACTTATATATTCATTTTGTATCAGGGAAAAGGTTCGACGGACTGTGTCCGGGGACCCGACCAGTCGTACTCCTGATCACCAGGATTCGGTCCGAGCCAAAGAGACGGGGCCCGATATGGGAGTGACGCCGGACTGTCCTTCTGCCAAGGGTTCGAAAAATATGTCCGTTACCAATTCGGAAGTGGAGAGCGCCATGAATCACCAGTGTCGGAGGGCTGTTTTATGAAATCCCCGCTTCTCAAAAGAGGAGTTCGGTGCCTTCAGCTCGGCTGATGCATACATCTGAGCTACTCGAGATGGGCTTAACCGAGCCACCGAGCAACATTTGAAAGATGTGCAGGTAAGTTTACCTTGTCCAAATTTGATAACCATGTGCCCATAGCCCCCGAGACTTGAAGCAGTTGGGACAGATGTTTTAAGGATCATTGTATAACCAGGTTCTTACGGAGAAGAACAACCTGCTAGCCCAAGAGCTGGAGCAGTGCCGGACACAGCTAGCTGCTGCTACCACCGAACTGGAAAAGTTCAAGAAGGCGTCCTCTGGTAATATTTCCCTCCATTGAGAAACAAACAATTATACGCCAGCTGTATTGCAACTGCTTCTTGTCTCATAATAGGGTCACCGGACCAACTGGGAGAGGAACTGAAGGCCGCTCAAACGAGCGAAAAAGAGGCGAAGAGACAACATGCCGCAGGCGAGCGCATTCTGACTTGAGTCACAGAGGAGAAAACAAACTCCTGGATTCAAACATCAAACTGGGCGAAGAACTGAAAGATGTGCGAGCCCAGCTAGCCGACTCCGTGAAGGAGAACAAAAAGCTGTGAGGCAGCATATTCAGTATGTGGCCGAATTTACCTTGTAACATTTTGGGGGTACAGTTGGCTGATATAGCTGTGATTGCAGGTATGTTGACGGGCCGTCCCGAAGAGGAGGCGTCCGGATTATCAAGTGATCTTCTGCAAGGGTTGTCGCAGTTACACGAGCAAGCTCAAAAGGCAATGCGGAGTGTAGCGAAGGCCTTATGGCCATCCGCCTCCCCTCCAGGGTGTATGGAGAAGCTTGTAGAGCTGTTCAAGGGAGCATGGCGGTGTATCCGACTATGGAAGATATCGGCCTTCCGAGAGGGTGCGCGAGAGGCCTGGGCCATGGTAAAAACGCGGTATACCAAGCTGGATCCGAATCATATGGCCCGGGTCGGATCACTAGGGTCAAATGGGGAAGAAATTCCCGTTAGTTTAGTATATGAACAAGTAGAAGTAGCCGCTAGATATTCCCAGCAGGATTGTAAATTAGACCGCCTGCTGGACGACATAGAGGAGGAAATTTTTGAGTCATAGTGACTATGTACTTTCCGTGATATATGTGATTCTAGCTGGATTATAAAAACAATTGTCATGGCTGACCTTTTCGCTTCAACCTCTGGACCCGAAGGTGCAGAGTGTTTCTGAATACCCTAGTGGTAGAATATACCGGGGTATGCATGGGAACTAGGCGTAGGGGTCATAGTTGCTTGAACAAACAATGTGTATCCGGCTAGTTATGTTATATTACATTATGTAAGAAACATCTTCAAGAGAGAATAGTTCCGTTAAGGGTTCCTTTCCCAGGGTGTGCATGCATTTAATGTGCATGTCCGAACTGTGATTGAAGAAATCATAGAGTAAGTAACTTCTGGGGTTTCACAATGGAGTGAATGTGGAAACGTCTTTAATTCACCAAGAGAATATTCCCTTAAGAACGCTAGCTTTCGGCTTCACCCAATCTGAGGTACACATCCGGGTGACCCGGCAGTAACAATCGCAGAGGTGCTCCCTATATGCCCTAGCCGAACTAACGGGAACGTAGGGCATAAGCACAGGAGCCAGACAACCCAGCTTGGCCAAAACTTAAGTCATATCGATGCATATAATGGTGAAGAAAAGGTACATATGGGAAGAACGCATATGTGGTGAGCTTGATGCTCAAAGAATAATAGCAAGCTTCTGTACAAGAAGCCCCCAGGTATAATGGACGTACATATTTGGAGATGTACCCATCACAAGAGCACGATTTAGCCGTAGTAAAGCCGTAGGGCTTAAAGAGAAAAACAAAAAGAGAGAAACAAAATAACGTTAATAACAGGAGGAAGGAGACAAACACAGAGTTCGGCGCTAGGCATAGAATCATCGGAGTCTGGCCGCATTCAAAGGGTTCGGTTCCAAGTGATTGTCTGACGCATCACGCAGGCGGTACGCTCCTCCGGTGAGAACTTCGTCAATGATGAAGGGACCCTCCCACTTGGGCTTGAGTTTGTCCTTTTCTTCTTCGGCAGGCGTAGAACAAGTTCACCAACGTTATAAGTCTTGGCCCGCACTTCGCTGCTTTGATACCTACGGGCCTGCTATTGATAAAATGCGGAACGGGCTTTTGCAACGTCGCGCTCCTCCTCCAGGGTATCTAAGCTGTCCTGTCGATCAAGCTTGGCCTCTCTCTCTTCGTACATGCGCACTCGAGGTGAGTCGTGAATAATGTCACAGGGTAACACTGCTTCCGCACCGTACACAATGAAGAAAGGTGTATATTTAGTAGTGCGGTTGGGCGTGGTCCGCAACCCCCAGAGTATGGAGTCAAGTTCCTCCACCCAGTGCTTGTCTGATTCTTTCAAAGACCGCACTAGTCTAGGTTTGATGCCGCTCATAATAAGACCATTAGCCCGTTCGACATAACCGTTTGTCTGCGGGTGATAGACAAAGGCATAATCGAGCTTAATGCCCAGATTAGCACACCAAGTTTTCACTTCATCGGCTGTGAAATTAGAGCCATTATCAACGATGATGCTATGTGGAACACCATAATGGTGTACCAAGCCGGATATGAAATCTATTACCGGCCCCGCCTCGGCCATTTTGACTGGTTTGGCCTCTATCCACTTAGTGAATTTATCCACCATGACCAGCAGATACTTTCTCTTATGGCTTCCTCCTTTAAGGGGTCCGACCATATCGAGTCCCCAGACCGGAAAAGGCCAAGTGATGGGGATTGTTTGTAAGGCAGTGGGGGGCATATGGCTTTGGTTGGCGAAGAGTTGGCATTCAACGCAACGTTGGACAAGGTTCTGTGCATCTGCTCGGGCCGTCAGCCAATAAAACCCTGTACGAAAGGCCTTGCTAACAAGGGCCCGAGCTGCGGAGTGGTGACCGCCGAGTCCGGCGTGAATTTCCCCAAGAGCTGTCGCCCTCTTCCTCAGAGATACAACTTTGAAGAACTCTAGTAGCGCTTTTCCTATAGAGTTCTCCATCATGAACCTTGCAGGCCTTCGAACACCGGAAAATGCAGTGGGCCTCATTCTGATCCTCGGGAAGCTCCTTATTAAGGTAGGCCAGGAATGGTTTGGTCCATGGGGCAATGACTGCCATGATGAGATGGGCCGATGGTGTTATTTCGGTGGTTGAGCCTCCGACGATATCAGTGTGTTCGGAATCTGGGGTTGTGTTCGGATCCGGACTGGTGTTGCCGCCCTCCCCCTGCCACACCACGGATGGCTTAAAAAGTCTTTCCAGAAAAATGTTGGGTGGGATGGGGTCGCGCTTAGCGCCTCTGCGAGCGAGAACGTCCGCCGCTTGATTACTCTCTCGGGCCACATGATGGAACTCGAGTCCCTCGAACTAAGCCGACATTTTTAGGACGGCATTATGATAAGCTGCCATCTTCGAATATTTGGCATTGAAGTCTCCATTTATTTGAGATATTGTGAGGTCTGAGTCCCTGCGCACTTCCAGGCGCTGTATGCCTATGGAGACGGCCATCCGGAGACCATGCAAGAAGGCCTCGTATCCGGCTGCATTATTGGAGTCTGTGTATAGTATTTGGAGTATGTATTGAACGACGTCTCCAGTAGGGGACGTTAAAATGACGCCCGCTCCTAGTCCTGCCAGCATTTTGGAGCCATCGAAATGCATAACCCAATTGGAATATGTGCCATACTCTTTAGGGAGTTCGGCCTCTGTCCATTCGGCGACTGATACGTCTCCGTCGTATCTACTTTTCCAAACACTTTTGCCCTTGTTTTGGACTCTAACTTGCATGATTTTAATGTAACTAACCCGGACTGACACTATTTTCAGCAGAATTACCATGGTGTTATTTTTGTGTAGAAATAAAAGTTCTCGGAATGACCTGAAAATCAACAGATATTATTTTTGGAATATATAAAAATACTGGAAGAAGAATCCATGTCAGGGGGCCCACACCCTGTCCACGAGGGTGGGGGGCGAGGCGCGCCCCCTGCCTCGTGGCCCCCCTGATGCTCCACCGACCTCAACTCCAACTCCATATATTCGTCTTCGGGGAGAAAAAAATCATAGAAAAGGATTCATCGCATTTTACGATACGGAGCCGCCGCCAAGCCCTAAACTCTCTCGGGAGGGCTGATCTGGAGTCCGTTCGGGGCTCCGGAGAGGGGAATCCGTCGCCATTGTCATCATCAACCTTCCTCCATCACCAATTTCATGATGCTCATCTCCGTGCATGAGTAATTCCATCATAGGCTTGCTGGACGGTGATGGGTTGGATGAGATTTATCATGTAATCGAGTTAGTTTTGTTAGAGTTTGATCCCTTGTATCCACTATGTTCTGAGATTGATGTTGCTATGACTTTGCTATGCTTAATGCTTGTCACTAGGGCCCGAGTGTCATGATTTCAGATATGAACCTATTATGTTTTCATGAATATATGTGAGTTATTGATCCTATCTTGCAAGTCTATAGTCACCTATTATGTGTTATGATCCGTTAACCCCGAAGTGACAACAATCGGGATACTTACCGGTGATGACCGTAGTTTGAGGAGTTCATGTATTCACTATGTGTTAATGCTTTGGTCCGGTACTCTATTAAAAGGAGGCCTTAATATCCCTTAGTTTCCAATAGGACCCCGCTGCCACGGGAGGGTAGGATAAAAGATGTCATGCACGTTCTTTTCCATAAGCACGTATGACTATATTCGGAATACATGCCTACATTATATTGATGAACTGGAGCTAGTTTTGTGTCACCCTATGTTATAACTATTGCATGATCGATCTCATCCGACATAATTCTCCATCACTGATCCATTGCCTACGAGCTTTTCCATATATTGTTCTTCGCCTATTTACTTTTCCGCTGCTACTGTTACAATCACTACAAAACCCAAAAATCATACTTTTGCTATCGTTACTTTTTGCCACCGTTACCACTACTATCATATTACTTTGCTACTAAATACCTTGTTGCAGATATTAAGTTTCCAGGTGTGGTTGAATTGACAACTCAGCTGTAAATACTTGAGAATATTGTTTGGCTCCCCTTGTGTCGAATCAATAAATTTGGGTTGAATACTCTACCCTCGAAAACTGTTGTGATCCCCTATACTTTTGGGTTATCAAGACTATTTTCTGGCGCCGTTGCCGGGGAGCATAGCACTATTCTTTAAGTCACTTGGGATTTATATCTGCTTATCACTATGAAGAACTTGAAAGATCAAAGAACCAAGATTTTTCCCTCAACTACGAGGGGAGGTAAGGAACTTCCATCTAGATCTGCACTTGATTCACCTTCTGTTATGAGTTAACTTGCGACACCTACACATGCTATTGATTCTGATAGGTCGCATGTTATTGATGATGCCACTTCTTATGATGAAACTACTTCTATGCTTGATAGTACTGTGCCACTAGGTGAATTTCTTTATGAAAAACTTGCTAGGGCTAGAGAGAATGAAATTATTGAAACTGATAATATTGATGAAAGTTATGATGAAGATTCTCCCCCTAGATATCAATTGCCTGTTGTGCCTGAGGGTTATGTTATGGATGAAGAAACTGCAAGAGACTTTCTTGCCTGCAATGATAGAAGTGATCTTAAGAAACTATTAGCTAAGCTGAAAGAAAAATCTCTGAATGCTAGAATGAAATATGATCCTGCTTATGCTACTTCGCCTATCTTTATTACTGATAAGGATTATGATTTCTCTGTCGATCCTGAGTTAATTACTTTGGTTGAATATGATCCTCTCTATGGCTATGAATCTGAAATTGTTGTGGCACATCTTACTAAATTAAATGATATAGCTACCCTGTTCACTAATGATGAGAAAACTCGCTACTATTATATCCTTAAATCATTTCCGTCTTCATTAAAGGGTGATGCTAAGATATGGTTTAATTCTCTTGATCCTAGTTGTGTGCGTAGTCCCGAGGATATGATTTACTACTTCTCTGCTAAATATTTCCCCACTCATAAGAAACAAGCTGCTTTAAGGGAAATACATAATTTTGTGCAAATTTAAGAAGAGAGTCTCCCACAAGCTTGGGGGAGGCTTCTTCAATTTCTTAATGCTTTGTCTGATCATCCTCTCAAGAAAAATGAAATACTTGATATCTTTTATAATGAACTAACCGATGCTTCCAGAGACCACCTGGATAGTTGTGCTGGTTGTGTTTTCAGGGAAAGAACAGTTGATCAAGCTGAAATTCTATTGAATAATATGTTGACTAATGAAAATAATTGGACACTTCCTGAACCAACTCCTAAGCCAACTTCGAAGAAAAGGGGTATTCTATTTCTCAGCCCTGAAGATATGCAAGAGGCAAAGAAATCTATGAAAGAAAAAGGTATTAAAGCTGAAGATGTTAAGAGTTTAGCACCTATTGAAGAAATACATGGTCTTGATAACCCGACACAGGTAGTAAAGGTAAATTCTCTCTATAGATTTGATGAAGGTGATATTCCTCGTAATAAGTTTGCTAGCCAATGCTTAGATGAGTTTGATAATTTTATTGTTAAACAAGAAAACTTCAATGCTTATGCTTGTAGACAATTGAAACATAATGCTTATATGATTGAAAACTTGAGTGATTATATGGTTAGTGTTAAAGGTGAACCTAAACCCATTAGTAAACATGCTTCTATGGTTACCACTCAAGTAGAACAAGTACTTAAAGCTCAGAATGATTTGCTCAATGAATTAAATAGTAAGAAGAATGATAATGATGTTAGAGTTATGACTAGAGGTGGTAAAATGACTCAGGAGCCTTTGTATCCCAAGGGCCACCCTAAGAGAATTGAGCAAGATTCTCAGAAAATTACTATAGATGCACCTAGTCCTTCTAAAAGGAAGAGAAAGAAAAATGATAGGACTTTGCATGCTTCTAGTGAACCTGTTGTAGACACACCTGAGAATCCTAATGATATTTCTATCTCTGATGCTGAAACACAATCTGGTAATGAACATGAACCTAGTGATAATGTTAATGATGATGTTCATGTTGATGCTCAACCTAGCAATGGTAATGATGTAGAAATTGAACCTGCTGTTGATCTTGATAACCCACAATCAAAGAATCAACGTTATGATAAGAGAGACTTTGTTGCTTGGAAGCACGGTAGAGAAAGAGAACCGTGGGTTCAGAAACCCATGCCTTTTCCTCCTAAACCATCCAAGAAAAAGGATGATGAGGATTTTGAGCGCTTTGCTGAAATGATTAGACCTTCTTTTTGCGTATGCGTTTGACTGATATGCTTAAAATGAATCCTTATGCTAAATATATGAAAGATATAGTTACTAATAAGAGAAAGATATCGGAAGCTGAAATTTCCACCATGCTTGCTAATTATACTTTAAGGGTGGAATACCAAAGAAACTTGGAGATCCAGGAGTACCAACTATACCATGTTCCATTACAAGAAACTATGTTAAAACTGCTTTATGTGATCTTGGAGCCGGTGTTAGTGCTATGCCTCTCTCTTTATATCGTAGACTTGATCTGAATAAGTTGACACCTACTGAAATATCTTTGCAAATGGCTGACAAATCAACTGCTATACATGTCGGTATTTGTGAGGATGTGCATGTTGTGGTTGCAAACGTTACTATTTTAACGGACTTTGTTATTCTTGATATTCCCGAGGACGATAGTATGTCTATTATTCTCGGAAGACCCTTTTTGAATACTGCAGGGGCTGTTATTGATTGCACCAAAGGCAATGTCACTTTTCATGTTAATGGTAATGAGCATATGGTACACTTTCCGAGGAAACATCCTCAAGTCCACAGTATCAATTCTATTGGAAAATTTCAACAATCACTATTGGAGGTTTTGAATTTCCTCTTCCTACTGTCAAAAAGAAATATGATATTCTTATTGTTGGGGACATGCATATCCCAGTTGAGGTAACCTAGTGTTATTCGAAAATTCTCCGGTTTCATGTTATTCGAAATGAGTTTGTTAACAAGACCTGATCAACCTTGTTAGTGGATTCCTTTTGATGAGCATGAGATGGATGAATTTAGAAAATACAACTCTCTGTACCCTCTTTTTACTTTCTGTTATTTATATTAATAAAGCAAAACTAGTATTTTATGTCTGTTTTCTGAATTATCCATGCAATAAAAAATACCCCAAAAATAAAAGTTCTCCAAATGCCCTGAAAATTAAATATGACTTTTTTCTAGAATATTTGAGAATATCTGGCACTGAGAGCACACCAGGGGAGCAAGCACCTGGCCACGAGGGTCCAGGGCGCGCCCACCCCCTGGGCGCGCCCCCTGCCTCGTGGGCCCATGGTGGGTCCCCTCCACTTATTCCATCCACCACACACTCCTTCCTCCCAAAAAAATCACCAACCAGCTCAAGCACGAGTTCTAGCTCATCTTGTTGCCATTTTTGATCTCCTAGCTCAAAGCTCCATTCACAAAACTGATTTGGGGGATTGTTCTTTGGTATGTGACTCCTCCAATGGTCCAATTAGTTTTTGTTCTAGTGCTTTATTTATTGCAAATTTTTGCTGCCTAGGTGACCCTGTTCTTGAGCTTGCATGTCAAATTTATGTGGTCCCAGGTAGTTCAAATGCATGATATAGTCTCTAGGCACTTGTGGGAGTAGTTGCTATCAATTTTGTTGAGTTTGGCTCACTTTTATTTTAAGTTACTAAAAATTTCAGAAATTTGCAGAAAAAGATGAAGAGATTTTTGAGGGGCTCATCGAGCCGAAGCTCGAAGGATAAACAAAGTGAAGAGAACAAGAAGCCCAAGTATAATCTCCCTCGTACTGTGGAGGTTCGGCCGTGTGAATGGCCTTGTGATGATTTCTTGAGAGAAGCCGGGATTCATGAAGATTTTTATTATTTGGCTGGGAATGCAGGCCTCACCGCCTTCCTCCACGACCAACACGAACAGTATCTCTTACTCACCAATATCTTTGTGCAAAAATTTCATTTCCATGCTAGGAGCTCACCACCTTCGGTGGAATTTTATTTATATGATGAGGATAAGGAGATGTCACTTCGTGCTTTTTGTCGGGTTTGTTTGATACCTTTTGAGGGCAGCCTAGAGGAACCACATCGTGATGATGTGGAGGGATTTATTGATATGATTGTTGTAGGGGAAACGAGGAAAGTTTCCGATGCAAGGATCACTAGCATACATTTTCCTGTTCTACGTTACTTTTCAATATTTGCTAGTAGATGCTTAATTGGTCGTGGGAACTGTAGGAACCTTAGTGCTCCTGATATTGTTATTTTGTGACATGCCTTGTTTCAAGATACTACTTTCAGTTTAGGCGCTATTGTTGCTAAACGGTTAAATCTGAACCATACTAAGGGCCCCGTCCTTGGAGGCATCTTTGCCTCGCGCCTAGCTGCACACTTTAACATACCCATCAGACATTATGAGAAAGAGGAAAAGTTGCTGGCTAATATTTTTCTAGATTATAAGAGCATGGTAGCACATGATTTTATTGTTAAGAATAAGAAGAAGTTGCTTAACTATAGACTGATTTTCGGTAAGAATAACTTTGAGACTATTAACCTTGCCTGCTCCCTCTTTGTTTAACATATTTTTAGGCAAGTACCTTGTTTTATTGGAGAAAGTTTATGCATACTGGAGTGTGACACCAGCTCCAGAGCCTCAGCCGGAATCACCCCAGGACCCTTATCGACAGTCAGTTTATCAGTGGAATTCGGAGGAGATTGCCAACCAGTGGCACCCAGAGGACACTCCCCCTTACACCGGAGAGGGCCACTTTGATCCTTGGGCATAGGCCAACTTAGGACAAAAGCCTAAGCTTGGGGGAGTACGTATTTCTCACCGACATTACATTCCTGTTCACACATTTGTGCTAGTTGTCGGTGCTCATACTTTTTCACTGTATCATCCATGCTAGTTTATTTCCCTTTTTATGCTTTGTTCTTGTGTGTTTGAAAAACCTTAAGAAAAACCAAAAAAAATATTAGTTGTAGCTTTTAGTTAGTTTACTTTTTATGCCTCGAGTAGTAGTAACTAAAAAGAAAACCCAAAAAGATTTCTTGTTCTTCTTTTGCTTGTTGGGAGCTTTCCCGTGTAAATAGTTTTGTTTCTTTTCTTTGGGGGTCGAGAGGAGAAGACCATAATGAAAATGTTGAGTGGCTCTTATATGCATTATTGTTGATCTAACAAAGAGCCCATATTACCTTGTCTTCTCTCTTGAATTGAATGCTTGCAGATTCCAGCTTAGTCCAATGCACGTGCACTATTATTATTATCCACACTATTCGGCCGTGCAAGTGAAAGGAAATAATGATGATTATATGATGAACTTATTGAGATGAGAAAAGCTGGTATGAACTCAACCTCTCTTGTTTTTGTAAATATGATTAGTTCATCATTCCTGATTCAGCCTATTATGAAAGAAACATGTTTGCAATGACAATTAGAGATTGTAGTTGCTTATGCCATGCTTAATTAGCTAGGAATTTATAATGGTTTACCTTGCGTGCCAACATGCTATTAAAATGGTTGTGATGTGGTATGATAGGGTGGTATCCTCTTTTGAACGATTCGAGTGGCTTGACTTGGTACATGTTCATGCATGTACTTGAAACAAAATCAACATAGCCTCTACGATATTTATGTTCATGGTGAATTATATCCTACTCATGCTTGCATTCGGTGTTGATTAATTTTAATGCATGTTCATGACTGTTGTCTCTCTCTAGCTGATCGCTTCCCAGTCTTTTTCTAGCCTTCACTTGTACTAAGTGGGAATACTGCTTGTGCATCCAATTCCATAAACCCCAAAGTTGTTCCATATGACTCCACCATACCTACCTATATACGGTATCTACCTGCCATTCCAACTAAATTTGTATGTGCCAAACTCTAAACCTTCAAATAAACATTCTATTTTGTATGCTCAAATAGCTCATGTATCAACTAGGGATGTCTGTATCTTCCATGCTAGGCAGGTTATTCTCAAGAGGAGTGGACTTCGCTCCTCACTCACGAGAAAATGGCTGGTCACCGGGATGCCTACTCCCGTGCTTTAAGCAAATCAAATCAAAATTGTTGCAAACAAAACTCCCCCAGGATTGTTGTTAGTTGGAGGAACCTGTTGTTTCGGGCAAGCCATGGATTGATGCTTGTTGGTGATGGGGGAGTATAAACTTTACCATTCTGTTTGGGAACCGCCTATAATGTGTGTAGCATGGAAGATATCGAGATCTCTTGGTTGTTATGTTGACAATGAAAGTATACCGCTCAAAATATTATTCATATCTATTTCAAAATCGAGCTCTGGCACCTCTACAAATCCTTGCTTCCCTCTGCGAAGGGCCTATCCAGTTACTTTTATGTTGAGTCATCATCCTCTTATTAGAAAGCACCAGTTGGAGAGCACCGCTGTCATTTGCATCCATTACTGTTAGTTTACATTGAGTATGACTGTGACTGGATCTCTTTTACCATGAATAACAATGTCTAGTCAGTCCTTGATCTTTAAAGGTGCTCTGCATTTATGTTTTGCGGTCTCAGAAAGGGCTAGCGAGATACCATCTTGTTATATCATATTATGATTGTTTTGAGAAAATGTTGTCATCCGAGATTTATTATTATTGCTCGCTAGTTGATTGTGCCATTGATATGAGTAAACATGAGACCTAAATGTTATTGCGAATGTGGTTAGTTCTTAATCTTTGCTGAAAACTTGAATGCTGGCTTTACATATTTACAACAACAAGAGCAAACAGAGTTTGCAAAAGTTTTTCTTTATCACTTTCAGTTTATCAACTGAATTGCTTGAGGACAAGCAAAGGTTTAAGCTTGGGGGAGTTGATACGTCTCTGTCGTATATACTTTTACAAACACTTTGCCCTTGTTTTGTACTCTAACTTGCATGATTTGAATGGAACTAACCCGGACTGACGCTGTTTTCAACAGAATTGCCATGGTGTTATTTTTGTGCAGAAATAAAAGTTCTCGGAATGACCTGAAAATCAACGGAGATTATTTTTGGAATATATAAAAAATACTGGAAGAAGAATCCACGTCAGGGGGCCCACACCCTGTCCACGAGGGTGGGGGCGCGCCTACCCCCTAGGCGCGCCCCCTGCCTCGTGGGCCCCCTGACGCTCCACCGACCTCAACTCAAACTCCATATATTCGTGTTTGGGGAGAAAAAAATCAAAGAGAAGGATACATTGCGTTTTACGATACGAAGCCGCCGCCAAGCCCTAAACTCTCTTGGGAGGGCTGATCTGGAGTCCGTTTGGGGCTCCGGAGAGGGGAATCCGTCGCCATCGTCATCATCAACCTTGCTCCATCACCAATTTCATGATGCTCACCACCGTGCGTGAGCAATTCCATCATAGGCTTGCTGGATGGTGATGGGTTGGATGAGATTTGTCATGTAATCGAGTTAGTTTTGTTAAGGTTTGATCCCTAGTATCCACTATGTTCTGAGATTGATGTTGCTATGACTTTGCTATGCTTAATGCTTGTCACTAGGGCCCGAGTGTCTTGATTTCAGATCTAAATCTATTATGTTTTCATGAATATATGTGAGTTCTTGATCCTATCTTGCAATTCTATAGCCACCTATTATGTGTTATGATCCGTTAACCCCGAAGTGACAATAATCAGGATACTTACCGGTGATGATCGTAGTTTGAGGAGTTCATGTATTCACTATGTGTTAATGCTTTGGTCCCGTACTCTATTAAAAGGAGGCCTTAATATCCCTTAGTTTCCAATAGGACCCGGCTGCCACGGGAGGGTAGGACAAAAGATGTCATGCAAGTTCTTTTCCATAAGCACGTATGACTATATTCGAAATACATGCCTACATTACATTGATGGACTGGAGCTAGTTCTGTGTCACCCTATGTTATAACTGTTGCATGATCGATCGCATCCGACATAATTCTCCATCACCGATCCATTGCCTACGAGCTTTTCCATATATTGTTCTTCGCTTATTTACTTTTTCGCTGCTACTTTTACAATCACTACAAAACCCAAAAATATTACTTTTGCTATTGCTACTTTTTGCCACCGTTACCACTACTATCATATTACTTTGCTACTAAATACCTTACTGCAGATATTAAGTTTCCAGGTGTGGTTGAATTGACAACTCAGCTGCAAATACTTGAGAATATTCTTTGGCTCCCCTTGTGTCGAATCAATAAATTTGGGTTGAATACTCTACCCTCGAAAACTGTTGTGATCCCCTATACGAAGTCAGCCAGTACATGGGATTTAATAACTCGACGTGGTTTATATGTCAAATGGGAGTAGCTCAATGGACCATTTGGCAATCCAGCCCATGGCATCGCGGTTGTTTATTATGTCGTTGAGTGGTACTTCGGAAGCCACCGTGATCGAACACTCCTGGAAGTAGTGGCGTAGCTTTCGGGATGCCATGAAGACCGCGTATGCTATCTTTTGATAATGGGGGTACCGGGATTTGCATGGAGTAAGGGCAGTGGATATGTAGTATACTGGCTTCTAGAGCGGGAATTTGTGGCCGTCCTGTTCTCGTTCAATGACGGGTACGACGCTCACCACCTGATGTGTTGCCGATATGTATAACAACATGGGTTCGTCGACGTTTCGTGCGGCCAGGATTGGGTTGCTTGCTAGAAGGGTTTTTATTTCTTCCAGTCTTGCTGTTGCCGCGTCCATCCACTCGAAGTGATCGGTTCGACGTAGAAGACGATATAGTGGCAGTGCCTTTTCTCCCAATCTGGAGATAAAGCGGCTTAGAGCTGCCACGCAACCCGCGAGTTTTTGGACTTGCTTAAGGTCTGTTGGCGTAGCCAATTGTGACAGAGCTCGAATTTTGGCTGGATTTGCTTCAATTCCTCTATTGGAAACGATGAAGCTCAGCAGCTTTCCTGCGGGGACGCCGAAAACACACTTTTCTAGATTGAGCTTAATGTCATATGCGCGGAGGTTGTCAAATGTGAGGCGCAGGTCGTCTATTAGTGTTTCGACGTGCCTTGTCTTGATTACGATGTCATCCACATAGGCTTCAACTGTCTTTCCGATCTGTTTCTCCAGGCATGTTTGGATCATCCATTGATAAGTGGCGCCGGTGTTCTTGAGTCCAAAGGGCATGGTGTTGAAGCAGAATGTCCCATATGGGATGATGAATGCTATTGCAGCTTGATCGGACTCCTTCATTTTAATTTGAGTCGTGTCCTGCGGTAGCATCAATGATCTGGTCAATTTCGGGGAGGGGGAAGGGGTCCTTAGGGCAAGCCTTGTTGAGGTCTTTGAAATAGACGCACAGGCACCAGGACTTGTCTTTGTTTGGAACCATCACCAGGTTTGCCAGCCAGTCCGGATGTTTTATTTCTCTAATGAATCCTGCCTCGATTAACTTGGCTAGCTCCTCCCCCATAGCTTGACGTTTGGGTTCGAAAAAGCACCGTAGTGTTTGCTTGACCGGTTTATATCACTTCAATATATTGAGGCTGTGTTCGGCCAACTCGCGTGGGATTCCTGGCATATCAAAAGGGTGCCAGGCGAATATATCCCAATTCTCACGCAGGAACTCTCATAGCGCGGCGTCAACCGTTGGGTCTAGTTGTGCTCCAATGGATGTTGTCTTCTTGGTGTCCATTGGATGGACTTGGAATTTGACTATTTCTTCTGCTGGTTTGAATGAGGTGGATTTGGGTCATTTGTCTAGGACCACATCATCCCTGTCCACCATGGAGCGCAGCGCGGTTAATTCTTCGGCCGCGGGGGCTTCAGATAATGCCTCGAGGGCCAAGGATGCGGTTTTATTCTCGGCGCGGAGTGCTATGTCCGGATCACTAGCTAGAGTGATTATACCATTGGGCCCAGGCATCTTAAGCTTCATGTATCCATAATAGGGTACCGCTTGGAAGCGTGTAAATGCATCTCGCCCTAAGAGGGCGTGATATCCGCTGTTGAAAGGGGCCACTTGGAAGGTTGTTTCTTTGGACCGTTAGTTCTCCGGTGTGCCGAATACCACGTCGAGTGTGATGTTTCCCGCACACCGTGCCTCCTGACTGGGAATGATTCCCCGAAAGGTCGTGTTGCTTTGCTCGATGCGGCTCCTGTCTATTTCCATTTTTTGTATTGTATCCTCATAGATGAGGTTTAGTCCGCTACCGTCGTCCATGAGGACCTTGGTGAGCCGAAAGCCGTCCATGATTGGACTGAGGACCAAGGCGGCTGGTGCTCGGACTGTCCTGTATTTTGGTTCTTCACCGGCATTAAAAGTTATAGCCATGTCGTTCCAAGGGTTTAATGCTGCTATTTGACAGACTTCGGCGAGTCCGCGTAGTGCTCTTTTGCGCCTATTATTTGAGGCGAATGTCTTGAAGACCGTCAGTACTTTGGGGTCGTTGTCCTCTCAGGGGTGTTGTTCTGGGTTATTCTTGGTGAGGATATCCTCGCCGCTCTTGGCCACTTGCCGGAGTATCCAACATGCTCTAAGGCTATGTGTTGGTATGTTATCCGGTGTTGCGTGTATTTTGCATGGCCCATCGAGCCATCCTTCCAGAATGGTTCCGCACCCCGTACTAGACCTGTATTTCTTTACTATTGAACCGACGTGTTGCAAGGGTGCGCCCTTTTCGCCTGAATAAGGGGTTGAGTAGGGACCGATGATTCCCAACGGGCTGCTTGAGTTTTCCAGGTGCTTTCCATTGCGCTGTACTTCTGTACGATAGTTGCCAAGTCAGCAAAGTGTAGGATGCAACGGCGGTTGATGACATTGAGGATTCCTTCATCCCTGCATTTGTTGCGGAACACTGAGATCGCTTCCTCGTTGCGGCAATCTTTAATCTTACTTTTGACAAGAAGGAATCTGGCCCAGAAGTGGTGGACCATTTCCTGAGACTGCTGTTGTATGCTCATGAGAGCGCTTGTATTCGGGTGGGTGGGTGGATTTAAATCCCAACCCTGACCCAGTTTTGGATCCGGAATCTGAAGGTCTTCCGAACATAATAGATCGGGCTCCGAGATGTCCACTAATTTCTTAGGCCCGTCATCCGATTCTATGTTCAGAGGGCAGTATGCATCTCCTCGCGGGTAGGTGTCTGGCTCTTCGAGACCAGAGATCCGGACATAGTCCGTCCTTAGTATGGAGGAAGAGTTGCCGACTCGCTCCTCGACTAACGCTATGTGGTGGGTGATCGGTGGAGATTTGATTTCTCTCTGATCAGGTTTAAGCCCAATTTGATCATAGTCTATAGCGACCCCCAGGGCGGCGATGTGATCTAGGAGCTCGTGTAAGGATGAAAACTCCGCCAAATCCATCTACTTGGAGTGTTCAGAGTCGATACAAAGGGGGTTTCGATGACCTGAGAGGTCATTCTTGGCTTAACGACTGAACGGGCGGTCATGATAAAGCCGCCCAGCCGGAGGGTTTGTCCTGGAGCCAGCGTTCCTCTGGTGGTGATATTATCCTTGAGAACAAGGCGATACATTGGTCTTGTCGTCGACACCAAAGTGGAACTCTCAATGAAAGCACCAATGTCGGTGTCAAAACCGGCGGATCTCGGGTAGGGGGTCCCAAACTGTGCGTCTAAGTTCGATGGTAACAGGAGACAGGGGACACAATGTTTTAGCCAGGTTTGGGCCCTCTCTATGGAGGTAATACCCTACATCCTGTTTGATTGATCTTGATGAATATGAGTATTACAAGAGTTGATCTACCACGAGATCGTAATGGCTAAACCCTAGAGGTCTAGTTGGTATGGCTATGATAATGTCTATCTTCCTCCGGACTAAGTCCTCCAGTTTATATAGACACCGAGAGGATCTAGGGTTACACAAGGTTGGTTACAAAGAAAGGAATACACATATTTAGTCACCAAGCTTGCCTTCCACGCCAAGGAGAGTCCCATCCGGACATGGGTGTAGTCTTCGGTCTTCGTATCTTCACAGCCCATCAGTCCGGCCCATGGCTAACAGACCGGACGCCCGAGGACCCCTTAGTCCAGGACTCCCTCACTTGGCGTTCCTGGTCTCGGGTTCTCTAGTCGTCCACAAGGTCCAACATAGGGTCTTGGCGAATCCGGGTCCTCTCAACATAGTTGTACAGTGCGGTGGCCTTGGGTCCACGGCAACATGAGGTCGACGGCGAGGTGGATGTGCTATTGGTGCCCCGCGAAGGCAGCGAGGCCAGGGAGGCGCAACAGCGAAGCAGGGCTCGCGAGCAGAGGAGGAAGGCCATGACAGAGGCAGGCGCTGGGCGCTTGGGGCGCCGCCGGCGGCCTCAGCAAGGAGAATAAGGGCGTGACAGGGTGGCCTGAAGGTCGAGGAGGCAAGCACTCCGGCGAGGTGGCGACGAACTTGGGTGCAGGGGCGCGCGGGGTCTGCTGGAGCTGCTCAACTTGGTCAAGGATGGCGCACGGGAGAAGAGGTGCTCCAACGGGACTGCTTGCTGACGACGGCCGGAGACAAAGACAGGGCCCTCCGACTCGAGCAGCGGCGGGGCGCGTCGGCCAGCGCGGAGGCGGAGAGCTTGGGGCGCCAGCGGCGTCCTCGGGAAGGAGATGAGGGGCTTGGCGCGGCAGAGGAGGATGGAGGCGGAGGGGATCGGGGACGAGGAGCGGCGCTGCTCTCTCCCTAGTGCAATGCGTGTGCGTCTGTGGCAGTGCTGCAGGAGGATGAGGGAGCGAGAGAGAGAGAGAGAGAGAGAGAGAGATGGCGGCGCGCGTTGGAACGAGGAGGGGATCGACCAGGAGAGGGTTTGGTCGAGTTAGGGTTAGGTGGGGATCGGGCATGCCTGGCTAATGGGCTTAGAGGCAAATGGGCCGGCCTGGTTCTCTCTTCTCCCTTTGAATTTCTCTTTTTAGAAAATAGGGAGAGGTCAAAGAATTAAGAGAAAAGGCCACGTACAAGAATAATATGACGAGACATTTTTTTCAGGCTTTATGGAAAATTTGCAACCCAACAACAATGCTTCCAACAAGTTAGGAGAATTTAAATTCAAACTTATTTGACTAGAGACAAAGGAGTTTGAATGGAGGCTAGGCTATAGGGGTGTGCAAAAATGTTGAGGATTTTGGAGGACCCTCGATAAATGGAGAAAGAACTATTGCCAAGGTTTGGAGGTGAAACTTGAAGCAGAAGAACCATGGAATTTATTTTGCAAGTGTGTTATGGTCGATTCCTAAAGAATGGAATATTTATTTTACCTCCCTATACATATTGGGAGATGTGTTATAAAGAGAATTTCACCATGTGAATTTCGCTTGATTTAAATGGATCGAAGATCCACACGATTTATTTAAGTGAGTTTTAGTTAGCTTTAATAAAAAGAAGGCATGATGACATGATGCCATGCAAAATATGCAATGATGAATGCAACAAGCAAAACAAATCACATGACGAACAACGAAAACATGGAAGGCTTCTGGAGTGCCGGTCTTGGGGCGTCACAACTCTCCTCCACTTACAAGAGATCTCGACCTGAGATCTAAGGATGGCACTGGGAGAAACGGAAGAGGAAGAGGTAAAAGAAGTTGCTTCTTTGACAATCGAGTGAAACCAACGAACCTTGAGAGGTTAAACAAATTGAAAGAAGGAATCCAACAAAGATGCACGAAGTTTAAAACACTCCGTTATAAAAGAGGAACAAGGAACATTGCGAGAACCTTGTAGGTCGAAGGACAGGCTATATATTGAAACTACTCTGGTTAAAACAAGATAGAGAAGGAATAAGAATGATATAATTTGGACAACACTCCATCTGAAAAGCAAAGGAATTGAATAAGAAGTTAATAAGATTGGATGATACTTGACGAAATCAACAACACACTACCTCCGGAACTATTGAAATAATTGCACAAGGGGTAAGAAATATTTCAGATAGCACTCCGGTTGAGAAGGGAGGCAAAAGTTGATAAGACGAGAGAACTTGAATGAAGGACACGGCACTCCGGTTGAATGGATAAGCAAAGGAAAGAACATGATCTTTGACAAAAAAAATGGGATGATGGGTCGAAGAGTGCAACATCACAATCCCTCCGGAATGAAAGATAGACCGGAATGAAAGT
The DNA here is from genome assembly GCF_002162155.2 of Triticum dicoccoides. NCBI lineage: Eukaryota > Viridiplantae > Streptophyta > Magnoliopsida > Poales > Poaceae > Triticum > Triticum dicoccoides. The sequence goes on along the minus strand of NC_041384.1, from coordinate 458,368,741 downwards.
AACGAAGAAGAAAACAACATCTTCTACCTCAAATGAATTTGAAAGCATTCTTCCATAGAGGATTGGACGGAGTTGTTAGGAAATGAACAATGAAAAGAATAAACTTGTTGTGGGCTTAAGGAAGCATCTCAAAACTTGACGTGAAATTCTGCCACTAATGAAAAACAATTGCTTGGTTGAGATCAACGAAGAGATGAAAACTTCTTTCGCCGAGAGGATAGGAGAAAACTGGGATTGTTGATAAGCACCATAATATCAACATTCCTTAGGAAAGACCTTAACTGAAATCTATACCAAGATAACACCAACGAAGAAATTAATGGATTTAAAATACCTCATTCTTGACCCATGTGAATCGCGAAACATGAATGGAAATTGTGAAGAATGACATACCACCATCTCAAAGGATAAGGTAGAAAGCATTGCACTTCGGAATGCAAGATGAAGAATGCTCGAATGCTGGAACTCCTCAAAACAAAACATGAGTTGAGCACCCTGTTTAATTTTGAGTATAGCTTGGCGGATCTTAACTTTGAGAGAAATCTTGAAGAACAATTAAAGAATGAAAGGAATCCTTGATGAATTACCCTATAGAGCCTCCATGAAGAACTCTGGTAATAAAAGGATGATAGAAAGAAAGAGAAGTTCAGACACCAGGTGAAACCTTGTGATGATTTAAATGGAGCTTCACGATGTTATAACCGTGAAAACTTGGAGCTCCGGAAAAGAAAATATGAAACACTAGAAACCAAGAATTTTGATGAACCTCCGGAATAAGGAATTAATCACTTGGATGAAACAATAATAAGAATTACGTTATGCGCATCCTTCACCAATTTAATTGATGACAAACAACGGATTGCATACAACTTATTCTTCTTGAAAATATTGAAAAGATATAGCCAAACTTGAGAAAAATCTTCAATGATCCGCTGGTAGGATTGGAAAGAACGAATGAACTAATGTGAGAACATAGGAAGAGTAATCTTGAACAAACCACCGTAAGGATTGAAAAAGAACAAAGCAAAGGCATAATTCATCGGGAAGAATTGGAAAATGAATGAAGATACTTGATAGGATTTATATACATGAGAACGAAGAGATCATGAACTGATAAGAGGATATTTGAACGATGCACCGGTAAGATTTGGAGAACGGGAGCTGAAAGCTAGAATGAATAATTTTGAGATGATGGGCTCCGAAGAATCAAACTGAAAATACTCCTGAATTGCCGCAGATGGGTGAAAAGAATTCTCACAATCGAAAAGAATTATGAGAGGATGGTAGCAAGCTTGAACTACGAATCTTTGAGAGAACGGATAAAATTTAGAGGAAACACTTCTTTGGTCTTCAAAATCTGAGAAAGACGACGAGATACAGCACCATGAATTATAGAGGCACTCCTGAATGAAGAATGGAAAGGTTGAGCCAACGATGAAAATAATTTGAAAGATCTTGAAGAAAGACATATGACCGATGACAATCCATTCTTACGTCAAACTTGGATAAGAATTTAAGAGTAACTTCGGAAAAAAATTCGAAGAGTCAGGTAAGATCCTGGGAAAAGACCTTTGGGTTAGGGCCCACTCAAACGAAACACCTTCGAATGATTACTTGAAAGGGAGATTGCACCGGTTGATTTAAATGGCATGAATGAGATAACATCCTCAAAAGAACTTGAGCAAATTGAGAATGGAAACTTAAATCTTCTGAGATATCTTCAGTACTCCGGAACAATTGAATAGCGAGAAGTGGATGATTAAGAGGTGCACTGGCATGAGAAAACGTTTGAAACAAGGAAAATATATGATCGACAAAGCTTGAATTTAATCCACCGGAGAAGAAAAAAAGAATGAAGAATAATAAACTTGAAGCTCCGTTAGTATCTTCCTGAGAATCACCGGATAAGAACATTGACGGAAAAGAATGGAGAGATTTACCATCAATCAAAGGGTACTTGAATAAGAAATCTGAGTCCTTGAAGAAAAAGGGTGGGAGGGCGGGAAAACAAAGGCAACTTGGGATGAATGAAACAGACACCATTGAGAAGACTTAGAATTGATCTTGCGAATGTTGGAATGATCGGATCCACTTGAAGAGAAGCACGCCGGTTGGAAAGGAATTGACATGACAATCTCGATAACAAGAAGGATTAGTACTCCCATAGAAATATGAGAACACCACTTCAAAAAGGTATGGAACCCACATTTGACATTTAAGCAACTCGAATACCACAACTCAAAACAAAACAAAGATTTGGCTTGTAGAATAAGCCGGAACAAATACATATGATAGAGATTTACCCAATCCCATATCATGCATCTGTCAGAAAGATATTCTAGGAGCTACTTGAATTCCCACCTATAAACTCCCGAAACTTTCTGGTTATGCAATCAGGTGTTGGGGATACATGGGAAGCATAATATCTCACCCAAACTAACAATCCCTACATCCACTTGTATCCATCCTTCAACGCATAACCAAGAAACCTTTGGAAATCATGTACCTCAACCTTGGAAAAGCATCCGTTATACGAGTTATGGCAATACTCCTGAACTCCCGCCCCTGTACTGGGTGGCGTCGAGGTTATCTCACCAACAACTGCATAAAAGAGATTTTTGATGTCGGCGAACTCAGGTATTCCAGAACTACAACGATAAAATTGTGACAACAACACCTCGGAGCTCAACTCCCCGGGACACTGCCACAACCCCTAAATGTCAGAAGGCACCAAGAACAATGTTCTCGTCACAAGACTATCGGAACGATTCCAAGATACCCGTGTGATCCTAATTTTTTTTTAATGAAATTTGAGGAGAGGAAAGTCAAAACTTATACGTCAGGAGGCCTCACCAGAGCGACGAGGACTGAGGTGTAAAAAGCATCCTACTCTCCGATATATATAATCCTAAGACTCAAAACATTTTGTTCTAGACTCAACAACGTTGGTGATTCGATCAAGCAGGGGGGCTCCTAAGTCGGGGATGGCTCTGATTACCAACTTGTAACACCCACGATGCCGCTATATCTCCCACATGTCAAGGCACGACTTAGAGGCATAACCGCATGGTGGTTTAGTCGCAAGTGGGGTAATCTTCACACAATCCCATGTACTGAATAAGAAAGGGATAAAGAGTTAGCTTACAATCGCCACTTCACACAAATAACATGTTAAGCATACATCATCTAGAGTACAATCAAGGTACGACTACGGAGCCCAAAATAAGAGAAGACAACCCCAAATGCTAGATCCCCGATTGTCCCAACTGGGCACCACTACTGATCAACCGGAAACGACACATGACAATGACCAAGATCTTCATCGAGCTCCCACTTGAGCTCGGTTGCGTCACCTGCACTAGTATCATCGGCACCTGCAACTGTTTGGAAGTATCTGTGAGTCACGAGGACTCAGCAATCTCATACCCGCGAGATCAAGACTATTTAAGCTTATGGGTAGGATAAGGTAATGAGGTGGAGCTGCAGCAAGCGCTAAGCAAATATGGTGGCTAACATACGCAAATAAGAGCGAGAAGAGAAGCAACGCAACGATCGAAAAGCTATAAGTGATCAAGAAGTGATCCTGAAACTACTTACGTTCAAGCATAACACAAGAAACGTGTTCACTTCCCGGACTCTGTCTGAAAGAGACCATCACGACTACACACGCGATTGATGCATTTTAGTTAAGTTAAGTGTCAAGTTCTCTACAACCGGATATTAACAAATTCCCATCTGCCACATAACTTCGGGCACGACTCTCGAAAGTTTATACCCTGCAGGGGTGTCCCAACTTAGCCCATCACAAGCTCTCACGGTTAGCGAAGGATATTCCTTCTCCTGAAAAGACCTGATCAGTCTCGGAATCTCGGTTATAAGACATTTCGACAATGGTAAAACAAGACCAGCAAGACCAACCGACTGTGCCGACAAATCCCGATAGGAGCTGCACATATCTCATTCTTAGGGCACACCGGATAAGCTAAGCATACAAGTACCAACATAACCCAAGTTGCCAAGGGACGGTCCCACAAGGTGCTGTAGTTTTGGACCAACACTCAGAGAAGCAATGTCCCGGGGGTTAATATAAAGATGAACCTTGAGTCTGCAGAACCCAAGGGAAAAGGCTTAGGTGGCAAATGTAAAACCAAGGTTGGGCCTTGTTGGAGGAGTTTTATTGAAAGCGAACTGTCAAGGGGTTCACATAACACCCAGCCACGTTAGGAATGCAAAATTAAGGAACATAACACCGATATGACGGAAACTAGGGCGGCAAGAGTGGAACAAAACACCAGGCAAAAGGCCGAGCCTTCCATCCTTTACCAAGTATATAAATGCATTAATTAAATAAGAGATAATGTGATATCCCAACATATCCATGTTCCAACATGGAACAAACTTCAACTTCACCTGCAACTAGCAACACTACAAGAGGGGCTGAGCAAAAGCGGTATCATAGCCAAGCAACGGTTTGCTAGGAAGGTGGGTTAGAGGCTTGACATGACAATATGGGAGGTATGATACAACAAGTGGTAGGTAGCACGACATAGTGATAGAGCGAACAACTAGCAAGCAAATATAGAAGTGATATCGAGGGTATGGTCATCTTGCCTGAAATCCCGCAAGGAAGAAGAACGAGTCCATGAAGAAGACAAACGTACGTAGTCGAACGAATCCTCACAACTCCGGAACGAAACCGAAGCTTACAAGAAAAGCAACCCGGAAAGAAGTAAGAAACATAGTAAACCAACAAGCATAATCATGGCATGATGCACAAACAAGTATGATACATGTCCGGTTTAATGTGGCATGGCATGGCAAAGTGCACAAACAACACTACACATTAAGTGGAGCTCAATATGCAATGAGTTGCATATTGACGGAACACCACATCAATTATTTAGTTCTCTCTCGTTTATGTACCAAACAATATTGAATGTTGTTAAACATGGCAAGAGGGTGAAGCATAAATAAACTAACTATTTAGGCAAGTTTGAACGAGGCCGAAAAAAACAAGCAACAATTCCGATAAATCCTCATGTGCATTTAGCAATTTAATGCAAACAACAATTTTAAACATTTTAAATGTTATTATCATGATGCGGATGACATGTGCAAGTTTTAAGCAATTTTATGAAAATGTTACAAGATCATGTTATGAAGCATTTGTCATCGTGGTGGAAACGAAAGGGTGCCATGGCAACAACAACGGAAATGGTGCCATGGCAGCATTCCGGTTCTGGTAACTCGATTGAGATGCCGGTGCAAAAGAAGCAAGTGTGCGGATGCGTGCAAAAAATGTTGGGGTGATCCCGGTTACCGGGTGTCGCACGAGTTGGTGGCATGGCAAACGAGGGACGTGCACAAAACAAAAGGGTACGGCGCAAACATAGGGTGCATCTCATACAACAAAAGCATTCGTTCTCGAAAGGTCGTCTTGGCGGTTATACCTTCAAAGCGTGCAAACGGGACGGTTCGGGTTCGGTGCAAAGTAGAGGAAGTAGACGTTCTCGGGACGTTCGTAGTGGAGGTAGTCATTCATGTTCGGGAAGCGGTAGAGGTACGGGTCTTCGACAATGGCCATCGTACACGCTCCGAGGTCGTCGGTAGAGGTTCTGGCAATCTCGGCGACGGTAGTGGTACACGTTTTCGTAGGTGTTCGAGTCAGCGGTAGTGGTACTTAATGAATCCCGAAATGGTCTTGACGTCTTCGCCCGTAGGGGTACTTGGCGTTTTCATAGAAGGCGGTAGAGGTACTTGACGCGTCGTTGTGGTACTTGGCAAAGGACCGGGTACGGTTCTTGGCGTCTCGTAGCCAATCTTGACGGTCCCAACAAAGCAACACAAGGGGCCTCGGGTGACAGCAACGACGAACAAAAGCCCACGGAGAAGCAGGGTGTGCAGAGGCGTTTGAAGACGGACTTGACGTTCCTGGTCTCGGGTGCTGTAGTCGTCCACAAGGTCCAACATAGGGTCTTGGCGAATCCGGGTCCTCTCGACGTAGTTGTAAAGTGCGGTGGCATTGGTTCCACGGCAACATGAGGCCGACGGCAAGGTGGATGTGCTACTGGTACCCCGCGGAGGCAGCGAGGCCAGGGAGGCGCAGCAGCAAAGCAGGGCTCGCGAGCAGAGGAGGAAGGCCATGGGAGAGGCGGGCGCTGGGCGCTTGGGGTGCCGCCGGCGGCCTCAACAAGGATAAGAAGGGCGTGACGGGGTGGCCTGAAGGTCGAGGAGGTAGGTACTCCGGCGAGGTGGCGACGAACTTGGGGTGTAGGGGTGCGCGGGGTCTGCTGGAGCTGCTCGACTTGGTCAAGGATGGCGCACGGGAGAAGAGGTGCTCCGGCGGGACTGCTTGCTGACATCGGCCGGAGACAGAGGCGGAGCCCTCGGACTCGAGCAGTGGCGGGGCGCTTCCGCCAGCATGGAGGCGGAGAGCTTGGGGCGCCGGCGGCGGCCTCGGGAAGGAGAAGAGGGGCTTGGCGCGATGGAGGAGGAAGGAGGCAGAGGGGATCGGGGATGAGGAGCGGCGCTTCTCTCTCCCTGGTGCGATGCGTGTGTGTGTGGCAGCGCTGCAGGAGGACGAGGGAGCGAGCAAGAGAGAGAGAGAGAGAGAGAGAGAGAGAGAGAGATGGCGGCGCAGGAACGAGGAGGGGATCGACCATGAGAGGGTTCAGTCGAGTTAGGGTTAGGTGGGGATCGGGCATGCCTGGCTAATGGGCTTAGAGGCAAATGGGCCGGCCTAGTTCTCTCTTCTCCCTTTGAATTTCTCTTTTTAGAAAATAGGGAGAGGTCAAAAAATTAAGAGAAAAGGCCACGTACAGGAATAATATGGCGGGACATTTTTGTCAGGCTTTATGGAAAATTTCCAACCCAACAACAATGCTTCCAACAAGTTAGGAGAATTTAAATTCAAACTTATTTGACTAGAGCCAAAGGAGTTTGAATGGAGTCTAGGCTATAGGGGTGTGCAAAAATGTTGAGGATTTTGGAGGACCCTCGATAAATGGAGAAAGAACTATTACCAAGGTTTGGAGGTGAAACTTGAAGCAGAAGAACCATGGAATTTATTTTGCAAGTGTGTTATGGTCGATTCCTAAAGAATGGAATATTTATTTTACCTCCCTATACATATTGGGAGATATGTTATAAAGAGAATTTCACCATGTGAATTTCCCTTGATTTAAATGGATCGAAGATCCACACGATTTATTTAAGTGAGTTTTAGTTACATTTAAGAAAAAGATGGCATGATGACATGATGCCATGCAAAATATGCAATGATGAATGCAACTAGCAAGAAAAATCACATGACGAACAACGAAAAACATGGAAGGCTTCTGGAGTGCCGGTCTTGGGGCGTCACAGGTACGTGGAACCGGCGTTCTTAAGTCCGAAAGGCATAGTGTTAAAGAAGAAAGCCCATACAGAGTGAGAAATGCCGTTGCGGCTTGATCGGATTCCTTCATCTTAATCTGATGGTATCCGAAGTATGCGTCGAGGAAACACAGTGAATCGTGTCCTGCAGTTGCATCAATGATTTGGTCAATGCGAGGTAGTGGGAAGGGGTCCTTAGGGCAAGATTTATTAAGGTCCTCAAAATTGACACAAAGGCGCCAGGATTTGTCCTTCTTTGGCACCATGACCAGGTTTGCTAGCCACTCTCGGTGTTCTATTTCTCAAATAAACCTGACTTCAAGTAGCTTGGCTAGCTCCTCCCCTAGAGCTTGCCGCTTGGGTTCAGAAAATTGCCGTAGCACTTGCTTAACTGGCTTGAACCCCTTTATTATATTGAGGCTGTGTTCGGCCAGTCTGTGTGGGATTCCTGGCATATCCGAAGGGTGCTAGGCGAAAATGTCCCAATTCTCTCGCATGAATGCTCTTAGGGTGGCATCGACCGCCGGATCCAGATGTGCCCAATGGCTGCTGTTTTGTTGGGATCCATTGGGTGGACTTGGAATTTGACTATTTCGTCTCCTGGCCTGAAAGAAGTGGACTTAGGTCTTTTATCTAGAATTACATCGTCTGTATCCACTGTGGAACGCAGAGCCATGAGCTTCCTCGGCCTCGAGGGCCTCGGACAGGGCCTCGAGGGCCAGGGATGCGGTTTTGTTTTCGGCACGGAGTGCTATGTTCGGATCACTGGTGACAGTGATGACTCCGTTGGGCCTAGGCATTTTGAGTTTCATGTACCCGTAATGAGGTATGACTTGGAATCGTGTGAAAGCATCTCGCCCTAACAGGGCATGATATCCATTGTTGAAAGGTGCCACCTGGAAGATTAATTCTTTGGACATGTAGTTCTCAGGCGTGTTGAATACCACATCAAGTTTTATTTGTCCCGAACACCATGCTTCTCGGCTGGGAATAATACCTCGAAAGGTTGTACTACTCTGCTTGATGCGGCTCTTGTCTATTTGCATTATGTCGAGCGTGTCCTCATAAATGAGGTTTAATCCGCTACCTCTGTCCATGAGCACTTTAGTAAGCCGAAAGCCGTCCACAATTGGGTTTAGGACTAAGGCGGATGGTGCTCGGACTGATTGGGTATGTGGTTCGTCACTTGCATTGAAGGTTATGACCATGTCGTTCCAAGGGTTTATTGCGGTTACTTGGTTAACTTCGGCGAGGTCCCGGAGCACCCTTTTAAGCCTATTATTTGAAGAAAAGGTCTCGAAGACCATGAATACATTGAGATCATTATCCTCAGAGGGGTACTTCTCTGGGGCAGTGTGGATGAGGATTTCCTCACCACTCTTATCCACCTGCCGGAGTATCCAACATGCCCAAAGGTTGTGTGCTGGTTCGGAATTTGGCGTTGCGTGTATCTGGTAGGGCTTGTCGAGCCATTCATCGAGGATAGTTCTCCGTCCTGTTAAGGGCTTAATTTTCTTGTCTGTGAAGCTATGATCAGGTGTCCCATGAGGTTGCATCCTTTTTGCCCGGCCGATGGGTGGCTTAAAGGCTGATGGTTCCCCCCGAGCTGTCTAGGCTTTCCAGGCCCTTTCCATTACACAATACTTCTGTACTATGTGTGCCAAATCTGCAAAGTGAAGTATGCGGCGTCGGTTGAGGGCATTGAGGATTCCCTCGTCCGTGCAGTTGCGGCAAAATACCGAGGTTGCTGTCGTATATACATTAAGTCGTATATATCCGGGGGACCGGAATTGCTGGGAGAGTATTGATTATGGTGGGCGGGTGGGTTTAAATCTAAACCTTGACCCACTGGGGAATCCAGATTTTGCAAAATTTGTGAGGTGATTTGTCCAGGATCTGGAGTGTCCTAGGAATTTTTAGGCTTGACGCCCGATTCTATGTTCGGAGGACAAATGGTCTCTTCTCGAAGATGGGTATCTGGCTCACAGGGCTTGGAGATCCGAACATAGTTCATTTTTAGCATAGGAGGAACGATATCCCCTACTTGCTCTTCCATGATGGTCACCAGGTGGGTGATGGGTGGGGACTTGATTTCCCTCTGATCAGGTTTAAGCCCAATCAGATCGTAATCTGTTGCGACCCCCAAGGCAGCGATGCGATCTAGCAGTTCATTTAAAGATGAGATATCTCCCGGATCTATCTTATCGACGCTTTCGGGGCTGATGCGGAGATGGTTTTTGGCAATCTGGGGGCCCGCCTTGGGCTTAATGGTCGGGCGAGCACCCATGGTGAAACTGCCGATCTGGAGGATCTGCCCAGGAACTAGGGCCCTTCTAGAGGTGATTTTGTCATTGATGACAAGGCGAGCCATCGATCCTTCTATTGACAACATAGAGGCACGAATGTCGGTGTCAAAACCGTCCGATCTCGGGTAGGGGGTCCCGAACTGTGCATCTGAGGATTGAAGGTAACAGGAGGCAGGGGACACGATGTTTACCTAGGTTCGGGCCCTCTTGATGGAGGTAATACCCTACTTCCTACTTGATTGACTTTGATGAGTATAGGGGTTACAAGAGTTGATCTACCTCGAGATCGTAATGGCTAAACCCTAGATGTCTAGCTTGTATGATTGTGATTGCACCCTCAGGTTTATATAGACACTGGGGGGCCTAGGGTTGTACATAGTCGGTTGACAGAGAAAGGAATCTTCATATCCGAACGCCAAGCTTGCCATCCACGCAAAGGAGAGTCCTATCCGTACATGGGGAGAAGTCTTCTATCTTACATCTTTAGGGCCCACCAGTCCAGCCCACATCACATAGACCGGACGCCTGGGGACCCCCTAATCCAGGACTCCCTCACCAAGTTTGTCCAACATTTGAATTCCCTTAGGAGTGAAAGAAAACCCCTTCTTTTGAGGTGGAACTCCCAAAATTCCTTCTAAAATTTCATAGGCAGCATTGGAATCAAGCTTAATAAAATTCCCTTTAGCGACAAAATCTAGGATTTGTCTATGATGCAAAGCCAATCCTACGTAAAAATAACGAAGCAAAACCTTAGCGCCCCCTTTAAATTGGAAATACGACACGATTCCGTAAGCCTATACCAGGCATCTTTCATATTTTCTCCTTGTATTTGTTTGAAGGAAAGAACTTCAAAATCTGGTGACAAAGGAGGAGTAGGAACACTAGCCATCAAGACTAGAAAGCAAGAGAATGGCGAACAGAAAAGAGAGGGGCGAATAAAACAACACATTTTTGTGAAGTGGGGGAGAGGAAAACGAGAGGCAAATGGCAAATAATGTAAATTGCAAGGAGATGAGATTTGTGATTTGGAACGTGGTATATGTTGAAGATCCTCCCCGGCAACGGCGCCAGAAATTCCTTTTGATGTCGCTTGAAGCTACGTCGGTATTTCCCCAAAGAGGAAGGGATGATGCATCACAACGGCGGTAGGTATTTCCCTCAGATATGGAACCAAGGTTATCGAACCAGTAGGAGAACCAAGCAACACAACGTAAGCATCCCCTGCACACAAATAACAAACACTCGCAACCCGCCGTGTTAAAGGGGTTGTCAATCTCTTTCGGGTAACGGTGCCAGAAATTGGTGCATGGATGGGAGAAAATTGTAATAGGTTGAATAAATAGATCGCAAATAAAATAAAGTGCAGAAAAGTATTTTTGGGTTTTTGGATTAATAGATCTGAAAACAAAAGCAAAGGAAAATAGCTCGCAAAGGCAAATAATATGAGAAAGAGACCCGGGGGCCGTAGGTTTCACTAGTGGCTTCTCTCAAGAAAAATAGCAAACGGTGGGTGAACAAATTACTGTGGGGCAATTGATAGAAATTCAAATACTCATGACGATATCTAGGCAATGATCATTATATAGGAATCACATCCAAGATTAGTAGACCCACTCCTGCCTGCATCTACTACTATTACTCCACACATCGACCGCTATCCAACATGCATCTAGTGTATTAAGTTCATGGAGAAACAAATTAATGCAATAAGAATGATGACATGATGTAGACAAGATCTATCTATGTAGAGATAAACCCCATCGTTTTATCCTTAGTAGCAACGATACACACGTGTCGGTTCCCTTTTTGTCACTGGGATCAAGCACCGTAAGATCGAACCCACTACAAAGCACCTCTTCCCATTGCAAGATAATTAGATCAAGTTGGCCAGACAAAACCCAAATATCGGAGAAGAAATACGAGGCTAGAAGCAATCATGCATAAAAGAGATCAAAGAAACTGAAATACTTTCATGGATATAAAAAGATAGATCTAATCATAAACTCATAGTTCATTGATCCCAACAAACACACTGCAAAAGAGTTACATCATCGAGATGGTGTCTAGATTGGATCTGGTGGTTTTGGACTCTGCGGTGGCTGGATGAATATTTTGTCGACTCTCCTAGGGTTTTGGGAATATTGCGGTATTTATAGAGCAAAGAGGCGGTCCGAGGGGCACCCGAGGTGGGCACAAGCCACCGGGCACGCTTGGGCCTCCTTGCACGCCCTGGTGGGTTGTGCTCCCCTCGGGGCACCCCCCAGGCGCAGCCAGGGCCCATTGTGTTCCTTCTGGCCCATAAAAATCATCGTAAAGTTTTGTGGCATTTGGACTCCCTTTGATATTGATTTTCTGCGATGTAAAATAGCAACTAGCACTTGGCACTATGTCAATAGGTTAGTACCAAAAAATGATATAAAATGACTATAAAATGATTATAAAACATCCAAGATTGATAATATAACAACATGGAACAATAAAAAATTATAGATACATTGGAGACGTATCAGCTGCCCGGCCCCCTTTTATTCCTGCGGCTATCTACCTTCATCTCTCATCTCACACAACACAATAAGCACACCCACGAGGACACATACAGAGAGGACATCCAGCGGTTCCAATGGTGCTCCCCGTGGCTCCAATGGTGCTCCCAGCGGCCGATGACGACAACGGCGGGCAGTTCACCACGCAAAAAATCGTGGACACCCACGTGAGGGGGAAGTCTCTCTCGGTGGTGTACACGAATGCTCCGGTCTCGGTGGAGAGCTCCATCCAAACTATGGAGCAGTTCCTGACCGAGGACAAGTACCAAGTGGTCGGCTTCAACCTCGAGTACACCATGGGTCATGCCGGGCACGAACAGAAGGTTGCCGTCACCCAGTTGTGCGTGCGACATGACGTCCTCATCTACCACTACCACCAGGCCACAACGCCTTGCGAGCATTTCTCCAGGTTTGTCAACAGCTCCGACTACAATTTCGCTACAGTGGACACCACTAACGATCTAAAAGCGCTCAAGGTTTCAGGCTTGAAATGCCCAAATCTTGTCAACACCCAACACCACTACAAGGTCTGGGGGAGCGACAACAACAAACTGAACTCCCTGGTTGACCTCGCCTCGGCCATCATCGACCCCTACTATGCGAAGATGAAGGAAGAGAGCTAGAATGACAAGAATGCATGACACAGTGTTTGGCATGAGAGACTGGATGAACACCACGTCAAGTACGCGGCCAAGGATGCATACACAAGCTAAGAGATGTACAGGAGGATCGTTGACATGAGGAACAGTCTTCTTCCTGCCCCCGACGAGGGATCGAGCCACATAGCAGTGGCGGGAGCGTCACAAGAAGTAGATGACTAGACGATCATTTCTCCTACTTTAGAATGCATGCAATTGTTTATTGAGGTGTGAGCGAATGATCTGTATAGTCACTTATGTAATTGGATGTTTATTTCAGTTATATGTATACATGTTATTCATCTGTAGACAGAGCAAATCACATGGCTTATTAGCAGCAATCGTCTGTGTTATTAGTGGTCTTCGCACACATTTTTGATTATGAACCTGTTTGCCGCGTATCACACACATCTTATTTAGCTGAACCGTTTCTATTGTGTTCCCTAATCACACACAGTCATCCTAGTGAATTGTATGCTGTATATGGCACACACCTTCATCTGGCTGCCCGTTTCTTTTGTTCCTCCTGATCCCAAACAGTTAATTGAACTGAATCGTATGCCCTGCATCGCACACGCAACTAAAATCTGAAACGTGTTTGATGCATCCGTCATCGCAATCATTTTGTACCTTTTCTGACGGGTTTTTTCACCACCGTTTGCGATTATGGCATCGCACACAGTTTCATCGAAGGGTCTCTGATCGTAGTGTCGCGTTTGGACCATCCTACAGTAGTGTTGTGATTGTTAGAGATGTTGAAGTCTTGTGTGGGAAAATAAGATATCCTACTGATTTTCTAGTTCTTGGTTCCCCCGAAGACGACTCTTGTCCCATTATCTTTGGTAGACCTTTCTTGAACACCGTTAATGCTAAAATAGATTGTCATAAAAAAACCATCGGTGTTAGTTTTGGTGATGAGTCTCATGAGTTTAATTTTTCTAATTTTAGTAGAAAGCATCATAAGAAATAATTACCTAGTAAGGATGAAATAATTGGTCTTGCTTCTATTGCCATGCCTCCTACTGATCCATTAGAACAATATTTGCTTGACCATGAAAATAATATGCATATGCATGAAAGAAATGAAATAGATAAAATATTCTTTGAACAACAACCTCTGCTTAGACACAATTTGCCCATTGAAACTCTAGGAGGTCCTCCTCCACCTAAGGGTGATCCTGTGTTTGAATTAAAACAATTGCCAGACACTTTGAAATATGCTTATATTGATGAGAAAAAGATATATCATGTTATTATTAGTGCTAACCTTTCAGAACATTAAGAAGAAAGATTATTGAAAATTCTGAAGAAGTGCCGAGCTGCTATTGGATATACTCTTGATGATCTTAAGGGCATTAGTTCCACTCTATGTCAGCACAAGATTAATATGGAACATGATGCTAAACCCGTTGTTGCTCACCAACGACTGTTGAATCCTAAAATGAAGGAAGTGGTAAGAACTGAAATATTAAAGCTTCTTGAAGCAGGTATATTCTATCCCATAGCTGATAGTAGATGGGTAAGTCCCGTTCACTGTGTCCCTAAGAAAGGAGGTATTACTGTTGTGTTGTTCCTAATGATAAAAATGAACTTATTCCATAAAGAATTGTCACTGGCCATAGAATGGTAATTGATTTTAGAAAATTAAATAAAGCAACTAGAAAAGATCATTACCCTTTTCCTTTTATTGATCAAATGCTGAAAATATTATCAAAGCACACACACTTTTGCTTTCTTGATGGATATTTTGGTTTTTTTCTCAAATACCTGTTTCACAACCTGATCAAGAGAAAACCACCTTTACTTGTCCTTTTGGAACTTAAGCTTATAGACGTATGCCTTTTGGTTTATGCAATGCACCTTCTACCTTTCAAAGATGTATGACTGCTATATTCTCTGATTTTTGTGAAACGATTGTTGAGGTTTTCATGGATGACTTTTCCGTTTATGGAACTTCTTTTGAGGATTGCTTAAGCAACCTTGATCGAGTTTTGCAGGGATGTGAGCAAACTAATCTTGTCCTAAATTGGGAGAAGTGCCATTGTATGGTTAATGAAGGTATTGTGTTGGGACATAAAATTTCTGAACGAGGTATTGAGGTGGATAAAGCTAAAGTTGATGCAATTGAGAAAATGCCATGTCCTAGAGATATTAAAGGTATCCATAGTTTCCTTGGTCATGCTGGTTTCTATAGGAGGTTTATTAAAGACTTCTCTAAAATTTCTAGGCCTCTTACAAATTTTTTAGAAAAGGATTTTCCATTTGTTTTTGATGATGACAGTGTAGAAGCCTTTGAAACACAGAAGAAAGCCTTAACTAGTGCACCAATTGTTCAACCACCTGATTGGAACTTGCCTTTTGAAATTATGTGTGATATTAGTGCTTATGCTGTTGGTACTGTTCTAGGACAAAGAGTTGATAAAAAATTAAATATTATTCATTATGCTAGTAAAACTCTAGACAATGCTCAACAAAACTATGCTACTACTGAAAAAGAATTTTAGCAGTTGTATTTGCTTGTGATAAATTTAGATCTTATATTGTTGATTCTAAAGTGACTGTCCACACAGATCATGCTACTATAAAATATCTTATGGAAAATAAAGATGCTAAACCTAGACTCATTAGGTGGGTTCTCCTGTTACAAGAATTTGATTTACATTTCACTGATAGGAAAGGAGCTGCGAACCCTATAGCCGATAACTTGTCTAGGTTAGAAAATATTCTTGATGACCCACAACCTATTAATGATAGCTTTCTTGATGAACAACTAGCTGCAATAAATGTCTCTCATAACACTCCTTGGTATGCTGACTATGCCAATTATATTGTTGCAAAATATATACCACCTAGTTTCACATACCAACAAAAGAAAAAAATTCTTCTATGATTTAAGACATTACTTTTGGGATGACCCACATCTTTACAAAGAAGGAGTAGATGGTATTATTAGATGTTGTGTACCTGAGCATGAACACGAACAAATCCTAAGGAAATGTCACTTCGAAGCTTATGGAGGACATCATGCGGGAGATAGAACTTCACAAGGTATTGCAATATGGTTTTTATTGGCCTACTCTCTTCAAGGATTCCCGTAAGTTTATTTTATCTTGTGATGAATGTAAAAGAATTGGTAATATTGGTAAGGGTTAGGAAATTCCTATGAACTATTCACTTGTTGTTGAACCATTTGATGTTTGGGGTTTCGATTACATGGGACCTTTTCCTTCCTCTAATCGGTATACTCATATTTTGGTCATTGTTGATTATGTTACTAAGTGGGTAGAAGCTATTCCAACTAGCAGTGCTAATCACAACACCTCTATTAAATGCTTAAGGAAGTTATTTTCCCAAGGTTTGAAGTCCCTAGATATTTAATGAATGATGGTGGTTCACACTTTATTCATGGTGCTTTCCGTAAAGTGCTTGCTAACTATGATGTCAACCATAGAATTGCTTCACCTTATCACCCTGAGTCTACTGGTCAAGTTGAACTTAGCAATAGAGAAATAACATTAATTTTACAAAAAACTATCAATAGGTCCCGAAAGAATTGGTCTAAGAAATTAGATGATGCACTTTGGGCTTATAGAACAGCTTATAAAATTCCTATGTGCATGTCTCCTTATAAAATGGTTTATGGAAAAGCTTGTCATTTGCCTCTTGAGTTAGAACATAAAGCATATTGGGCAAATAAAGAACTCAACTATGATTTCAAATTTGCCGGTGAAAAGAGGTTATTTGATATTACACTACAAAAAAAGACACATCCGTGACATTTTGGGCCGAACGAATTTTTTTCTGTCATGCTTATGACACTTCTATGACGATAATTGTGACAAAACCCGATATCATCATAGATGTGGTGGGCTCCTACTTCTATGACAAAAAATCATGATAGAAAATGGGATTTTCATCCTGCGCGGGCCGGACACGCAGCTGCATGACATTCTTTGGGCCGTCCATGACGGAAAAAACCATGGTAGAAGCAAGGGCGAGGAAAATATCAGGGAGTTCCCGGATATGGTGGGTGGTTGGGGGCCGAGCGATGCGCGTTTCTCTCGTACACGTATGCGTGTGGGTGCGAGTCATTGGGCTCTAACTGAACCCGAGCGATTGCACTGCAGGCTATGCGTTACTGAACCCGAGCGATCGATCAATCTGGCTGTTAACTGAACCCAGTCGAGCGATTCCTTTGCTACTGTTGCTAACTGAAGCTGATCAATCTTGCTGCCTCCTTCCCTTCATGAACAATGAGCGTTGTTTGGGGGGGGGTGGATGAACAGTTCTCGGTGGGGGTCGGATGAACAAGACCCCGTGGTAGTAGAGGACGTTGCCGCTGGATGAACATGACCCCGATTGATCGAGCCGGTTGGGGGTGGATGAACAGGACCCCGTGGAGGGCTGGTTGAACAGTAGCCGGTGGAGGGCTGGATGAACAGTAGCCCTTGGACGGGTGGTTGAACAGGACCCTGTGGAGAGGGCTGGTTGAATAGTAGCCGGTGGAGGAGCGGTGGAGGCTGGATGAACAGGAGCCCGTGGATGAACAGTCGCAGGTGGAGGCTGAAGGAGGTCGACGATGGATGAATAGTAGCCCGTGGAGGCTGGAGGAGGTTGATGGTGGTGATGAACAGTAGCCCGTGGAGTCCCATTTTGCAGTACGCCACACCCCTCCCGATGAACAGGACCCCCATTTCGACGTAGCGCTCCAACACAAGTTTGTTTCCTCCGTTTTACGATATGCACACACCCCGATCAACAGGACCCCATTGCGACCGTAGGAGGTCCAAGAGAAGTCTGTTTCCTCCGTTTTGCGGTACACCACACCCATCCCGGTGAACAGGATCTCGTTTCGACCGTAGGCGGTCGAACACAAGGCCATTTCCTTCATTTTGCGGTATGCCAGGCCTCGTAGCGATCGGATGTTCCATCCAAGCTAGTTGGCTCCTAATGAACACGATGCACTCCGTTCTAACTCAGACGGTTGGCTCCCGATGAACACGACACATTCCGTTCGGACCCAGCCGGTTGGCTGCCGACGAACAGGATGCCGTCGCTGCCTCTCCATGTACACGAGCCCTGGCCATACGTATGCGTGAGTAGGCATTCGAGACCCCGCCCGTATGTATGTATGTGGCCGTATTTACTTACTTGCACCCTGGCTATACGTACGTGTACACGATATTAATGGGACTGCGTGACATGCTATGTCCGCGCCTCTAATACGACACATGCCATTCCTTACTAGGCCACGGTTCATCGCTGCAGCCTGCAGATAGACCGATCGACTAGTATGTACGTACACGTTCGCGACTAGAATGACAACGCTACATACGCTTCGACCAGGTGGGTCCCGACTATTAGGGAGGATAAGGATGCACTTCATGCGAAGATGTAGCTGGTGGGTCCCAACAATCAAGGGAGAAACATTTTTTTCATGAAATACGGTGGCCCATCCAGTGGGTCCCTGTTGTCAGGTGGAGGATTCATTATTTTCCGCATAATAAGGAGGCACTTCCTTGCTGTGGCCGTGGACCCAGCTGTCAGCCTCTCCACGTACAATACTCTTCTGATGGAAGTGGTTCCTTAACCACATTGACCACGCCGCACCGAGAGCACCAAGACGGTGGAGGATGGCGAGGCCTAGGAAGGGGATGACGCGGAGCCGGGGAAGACGCAGAAGTGGATGCCCACGCGAAGAGGAGTACAAGGGTTCACTGGTTCGGCTGCGGTGTGGGGCTGCCGTGCCGCAGAATAACAGGGGGTGTGGGTGAGTAGAGGGATGGCCTGGCCAGCAGCATGATTTGTAGGGGGCGGTGAGGCCTCCGTGGCAGCACATCCCGCCACACGAGGCAGGAGCAAGCGGCACGACCAACACTGGTTTGGGCGGCTGGAGCAAGAAGACCAGAGGTTGAGAAAGCACTACGGCCGCTAGATGGACATCGTACGGTCACTGGAGCTAGAATCATTCATATTGACTAAGTTGGCAAAGCCCTCTATCCGCGTCAGTAGGCCCACAAGTTAGCCTCAAACTATGGTGGGTCCCAGCTAGCAGGGGGAGTATTCCTGTTTTGTGCGTAATAAGGAGGCACTTCCTTGCGTGCGAAGATATAGCTGGTGGGTCTGACCTGTTAGTGGGAGGAACATTTTTTCCGCAAAATACAGAGTCCCTGCTGTTAGGTGGAGGAATCATTATTTTGGGCGTAATAAGGAGGCATTTCCTTGCGTGCAGCCGTGGACCCAGATGTCAGCCTCTCCACGTACAATCCACTTTCGATGGATGTCGTTCATTGACCACGTTGACCACGCCGTGCTAAGAGCAGCAGGGCGGTGTACGACAGCGAGGCCTAGGAAGGGAACGACACAGAGCCAGGGAAGACTCGATAGCTGTTTCACACGCGGAGGGGAGTACGAGGGTTTACTGGTTCATCTACCCTCGCTGGAGAATAACATCAGGCACTACAAAAAAAATACACTTCCGTGATGATACGTGTTTGTCACAGTAGGTCGCTTTTTCTGTCATGCATGCACATCCATGAAAAATTTATGACAGAATCAAGATAGTCATACCTGTGCTGTTGTAGAAGTGTTCCATGACATTACCAAAATTATCATCACGAAAGTGTCCACTTCCATGACGATAAATCGTGCGTCACAGAAGTGCTTTCGTCAAGGGTGACCGACACGTGACATCCACCGTAACGGAACGCCGTTAAGCTATCGGGTCGGATTTCGGATCCGATAACCCGATAACAGCCCCGACCAATGGGGATTTTCCATGTGTAAAATCATCATTGGCTAGAGGAAACACGTGTCGGCTCATCGTCGGGACAAATGTCATCCACTCACTGGACAGAAGGTGCCTATGATACGTCGACACATGGCACGGCCCAACAAGTTTAAATGGGTCGGCCCAACTAGAGGCCCACAAGATTTTGTGGACCATAATGGGCCGGCCCAACTAAAGGCCCACGAAATTTTGCAGACCATAATGGGCTGGCCCAGCTAAAGGCCCACAAGATTTTGTAGGCCATAATGGGCCGACCCAGGTAAAGGCCCACAAGATTCTTGCGGGTCATAATGGGCCGGCCCAACTAAAGGCCCACGAGATTTCGTCGACATTAATGGGCCGGCCCAGCTGTAGGCCCACAAGATTTTGAGGACCCTAGTAGGCCGGCCCATTAACTTGCTGCCATGTTTTGGGCCAAATGCCGGCCCATATTATCCGGTCCATTAATGGCCTGCCACGCTCTGGGCCTAATAGTGGCCCATATGAGATCCGGCCCGTTAAAAGCCTACCACGTTCTGGGCCAAATTACGGTCCAGATCAGGTCCAGCCCTTTAAGAGGCTTTGGGCTCAATTATGGCCCATATCAGATTCGGCCCGTCAACTGGACACTATGCTTTTGGGCCCACTTGCTAAAGGCCCACTTAGTAATTTGACCTGATATTAGTTTTGGCCTGTTAAGGGCCCGTTTAACATTTCGGCCCTATATTAATTTCGTCCTATTAAAAGCCCGTCATATAGTTGGGCCTAACTACGGCCCGGTTTGCATCCGGCCTGCTCACAGCCGATATCTGATTGGGCCAAACAAGGACCCAGACAATTTTGGCCTGTTAAAAGCCCGTGATATGATTCGCACAATCATGGGCTGGGGTTCATTTCGGGCTGCTGCGTAACTAGTAGGAATTAAGAACAAACCTACTTTATACAATAAAGAAATTACGGCATAGTAACTAAGAATAAACCTACACTACACAATAAAGGATTTAAGGTATATTACATCCACTGGGCATCAAAGTTCGCCACCAGTGATCATAAAGCGCAACGAAGAAGCAGATTACAAAAACTGGGCACCATTGCAGCGTAACAAAATAATACTGAACTGATACCACTTCCAAGACAGTTCAAGAAAGGTTAGCCTTGCGGGGGAACTGCTGCTAAGGCTGCCGAGCAAGGCTGTGAGACCGGCCTAGCATGTCGGTCATAGCTTCCAGGTGTAGCTATTTTGCGATGAGGTTCTCATTGGTGTTCTCCGCAATCTTTCTTCGAGATAGGACTTCATGTCGAAGTTGAGTTGCAGAATGCCTTTCTGCTAGAAATTGGGACTGAAGAAGTCGAACTAATTCAGACAACGAATTCTGTGAGCTTGTCTGACTGTTAGTCTCAAGTAACTTGAACACTGCATCAAGACAAGACTTTGGGGTTGTGTCGCTATCTTCAAGATGTTTTGCCTTCTTTGCTGCAATATATGTTGGGTTTGTCTCACAGCCTTCAGAAGACTTGTGCATGCCATCAGGCATATCATCCTGAAACAAAGCAGAGAGATGACAGGTTTTGCACGTGTATAAACAAAGATGACAACTGTTCTGTCAATTCTATCCAATTTCAAATTAGAAAATAAAGAGTATGTTCAAAATATCTGTTGGGGATCGTAGCAGAAATTTAAAATTTTCTACGCATCACCAAGATCAATCTATGGAGTAATCTAGCAACGAGGGGAAGGGGAGTGCATCTACATACCCTTGTAGATCGCTAAGCGGATGAGGTAGTCGTACTCGTGGCGATTCAGATCGCGGCTGATTCCGATCTAAGTGCCGAACAACGGCGCCTCCGCGTTCAACACACGTGCAGCCCGGTGACGTCTCCCATGCCTTGATCTAGCAAGGAGAGAGGGAGAGGTTGGGGAAGACTCCGTCCAGCAGAAGCACGACATCATGGTGGTGGTGGAGGAGCGTGGGACTCTAGCAGGGCTTCGCCAAGCACTATGAGAGACGAGGAGGGAGAGAGGTAGGGCTGCGCCAAGAGGGATATGATCACCTATGTCTGGCAGCCCAAAAAACCCCAATATATATAGGGGAAGGGGAGGGGTTGCGCCCCCATCTAGGGTTCCATCCCTAGGGGTGGCGGCAGCCCCCAAAACCCATCTAGGGTGCGGCAAAGGGGGGGAAGAGAGGGGGGGGCGCCCTAGGGTGGGCCTTAAGGCCCATCTGGACCTAGGGTTTGCCCCCTTTCCACTCTCCACGCGCCTTGGGCCTTGGTGGGGGACGCACCAGCCTACCTGGGGCTGGTCCCCTCCCACACTTGGCCCATGCAGCCTTTTGGGGCTGGTGGCCCCACCTGGTGGACCCCCGGGACCCTCCCAGTGGTCCCGCTACGTTACCGATAGCACCCGAAACTTTTCCGATGACCAAAACGGGACTTCCCATATATAAATCTTTACATCTGGACCATTCCGGAACTCCTCGTGACGTCCGGGATCTCATGTGGGACTCCGAACAACATTCGGTAACCGCGTACATACTTTCCCTATAACCCTAGCGTCATCGAACCTTAACTGTGTAGACCCTACGGGCTCGGGAGTCATGCAGACATCGCCGAGACAACTCTCCGGTCAATAACCAACATCGGGATCTGGATACCCATGTTGGCTCCCACATGCTCCACAATGATCTCATCGGATGAACC
Organism: Triticum dicoccoides; assembly: GCF_002162155.2. Classification (NCBI taxonomy): domain Eukaryota; kingdom Viridiplantae; phylum Streptophyta; class Magnoliopsida; order Poales; family Poaceae; genus Triticum; species Triticum dicoccoides. The sequence goes on along the minus strand of NC_041384.1, from coordinate 458,346,411 downwards.
ACGATGTCAAGGATTCAATCAATCCCGTATACAATTCCCTTTGTCTATCGGTATGATACTTGCCCGAGATTCGATTGTCGGTATCCCGATACCTCGTTCAATCTCGTTACCGGCAAGTCTCTTTACTCGTTCCGTAACACATCATCCCATGATCAACTCCTTGGTCACATTGTGCACATTATGATGATGTCCTACCGAGTGGGCCCAGAGATACCTCTCCGTTACACGGAGTGACAAATCCCAGTCTCGATTCGTGCCAACCCAACAGACACTTTCGGAGATACCCATAGTGCACCTTTATAGCCACCCAGTTACGTTGTGACGTTTGGTACACCCAAAGCATTCCTATGGTATCTGGGAGTTGCACAATCTCATGGTCTAAGGAAATGATACTTGACATTAGAAAAGCTTTAGCATACGAACTACACGATCTTGTGCTAGGCTTAGGATTGGGTCTTGTCCATCACATCATTCTCCTAATAATGTGATCCCGTTATCAACGACATCCAATGTCCATGGTCAGGAAACCGTAACCATCTATTGATCAACGAGCTAGTCAACTAGAGGCTTACTAGGGACATGGTGTTGTTTATGTATCCACACATGTATCTGAGTTTCCTATCAATACAATTCTAGCATGGATAATAAACGATTTCCATGAACAAGGAAATATAATAATAACTAATTTATTATTGCCTCTAGGGCATATTTCCAACAGTCTCCCACTTGCACTAGAGTCAATAATCTAGTTCACATCACTATGTGATTAACACTCAAGGTCACATCCCCATGTGACTAACACCCAAAGAGTTTACTAGAGTCAATAATCTAGTTCACATTACCATGTGATTAACACTCAATGAGTTCTGGGTTTGATCATGTTATGCTTGTGAGAGATGTTATAGTCAACGGGTCTGAACCTTTTAGATTCGTGTGTGCTTTACAAATCTCTATGTCATCTTGTAGATGCAGCTACCACGCTCTATTTGGAGCTATTCCAAATAACCGTTCTACTATACGAATCCGGTTTACTACTCAGAATCATCCAGATTAGTGTCAAAGATTGCATCGGCGTACCCCTTTACGACGAACTCTTTTACCACCTCCATATTCGAGAAAATTCCTTACTCCACTAGTTACTAAGGATAACCTTGACCGCTGTCTTGTGATCCATTCCTAGATCACACTTGTACCCCTTGACTGACTCATGGCTTGGCACACTTCAGGTGCGGTACACAACATAGCATACCTTAGAGCCTACGTCTAAAGCATAGGGGACGACCTTCGTCCTTTCTCTCTATTCTGCCATGGTCATGTCTTGAGTTTTACTCAATACTCATACCTTATAACACAGCCAAGAACTCCTTCTATTTTTGAACTCCTTCAAAATTTTGTCATGGTATGTGTTCGTTTGAAAGTACTATTAAGCAATTTTGATCTATCCTTATAGATCTTGATGCTCAATGTTCAAGTAGCTTAATCCAGGTTTCCATTGAAAAACACTTTTCAAATAACCCTATATGCTTTCCAGAAACTCTACATCATTTCTGATCAACAATATTTAACAACATATACTCATCAGAAATTCTATAGTGCTCCCACTCACTTCTTTGGAAATACAAGTTTCTCATAAACTTTGTATAAACCCAAAATCTTTGATCATCTCATCAAAGCATACATTCCAACTCCGAGATGCTTACTCCAGTCCTTAGAAGGGTTGTTGGAGCTTTGCATACTTGTTAGCATCTTTTAGGATTGTCAAAAAAACTTCTGGTTTTATCACATACAACCTTTCCTCAAGAAAATCGTCGAGGAAACGATGTTTTGACATCCTATCTGCAAGAAAATCGTCGAGGAAACGAGTGAGAAAGTCTCATCATAGTCAACTCCTTGAACTTGTAGGAAAACATCTTAACGACAAGTCGAGCTTTCTTAATGGTGATACTTACCACCATTGTCCGTCTTCATTTTAAAATCCATATGTACCCAACAGCCTTACGACCATCAAGTAGTTCTTCCAAAGTCTACACTTTGTTTTCATACATGGATCCTCTCTCAGATTTTATGGCCTCGAGCCAATTTTCGGGATCCGGGCCCACCATCGCTTCTCCATAGCTTGTAGGTTCATTGTTGTCTAGCAACATGACTTCCAAGACAGGATTACGTACCACTCTGAAGTAGTATGCATCCTTGTCGTCCTACGAGGTTTGGTAGTGACTTGATCCGAAGTTTCATGATCACTATCATAAGCTTCCATTTCAATTGGTGTAGGTGCCATAGGAACAACTCCCTGTGCCCTGCTACACACTAGTTGAAGTGACGGTTCAATAACCTCATCAAGTCTCCACCATCCTCCCACTCAATTCTTCCGAGAGAAACTTTTCCTCGAGAAAGGACCCGATTCTAGAAACAATCCCTGTTGCTTTCGGATCTGAGACATGAGATATACCCAACTGTTTTGGGTGTCCTATGAAGATGCATTTTTCCGCTTTGGGTTCGATCTTATCAGCCTAAAACTTTTTCACATAAGCATCGCAGCCCCAAACCTTTTAAGAAACGACATCTTAGGTTTCTCTGAACCATAGTTCATATGGTGTCGACTCAAACGGAATTGCGTGGTGCCCTATTTAAAGTGAATGTGGTTGTCTCTAATTCCTAACCCATAAACTATAGTGGTAATTCGATAAGAGACATCATGGTATGCAACATATCCAATAGGGTGCAGTTATGATGTTCAGACACACCATCACACTATGGTGTTCTAGGCGCTATTAGTTGTGAAACAATTTCCACAATGTCTTAACTGTGTGCCAAACTCGTAATTCAGATATTCATCTCTATGATCATATCATAGATATTTTATCCTCTTGTCATGATGATCTTTCAACTTCACCCTGAAATTACTTGAACCTTTCAATAACTTAGACTCGTGATTCATCAAGTAAATATACTTAGCATCTACTCAAATCATCTGTGAAGTAAGAACATAATGATATCCACTACATGCCTTAGCACTCATTGGACTGCACACATCAAGATGTATTACTTCCAAGAAGTTGCTTTCTTGTTCCATCTTACTGAAAACGAGGCCATTCAGTCATCTTGCCCATGCGGTATGATTTGCATGTCTCAAGTGATTCAAAATCAAGTGAGCCCAAACGATCCACCTGTATGGAGTTTCTTCATGCATATATACCAATAGGCATGGTTCGCATGTCTCAAGTGATTCAAAATCAAGGGAGTCCAAAGATCCATCAACATGGAGCTTCTTCATGCGTTTTATACCATTATGACTCAAATTGCAGTGCCACAAGTATGTGGTACTATCATTACTATCTTATATCCTTTGGCATGAACATGTGTATCACTACGATCGGGATTCAATAAACCATTCATTTTAGGTGCAAGACCATTGAAGGTATTATTCAAATAAACAGAGTAACCATTATTCTCCTTAAATAAATAACCGTATTGCGATAAACATAATCCAATCATGTCTATGCTCAACGCAAACACCAAATAACAATTATTTAGGTTTAACACCAATCCCGATGGTAGACGGAGCGTGCGATGCCTGATCACATCAACCTTGGAAACACTTCCAACACATATCGTCGTCTCACCTTTGGCTAGTCTCCATTTATTCTGTAGCCTTTTATTTCGAGTTACTAACACTTAGCAACCGAACCGGTATCTAATGCCCTGCTGCTACTAGGAGTACTAGTAAAGTACACATTTAATATAATGTATGTCCAATACATACTTCTGTCAACCTTGCCAGCCTTCTCATGTACCAAGTATCTAGGGTGGTTCTGCTTCAGTGACCGTTCCCCTTATTACAGAAGCACTTAGTCTCGGGCTTGGGTTCAACTTTGGGTTTCTTCACTAGAGCAGCAACTGATTTGTCATTTCATGAAGTATCCCTTTCTTGCCCTTGCCCTTCATGAAACTAGTGGTTTTACTAACCATCAACAATTAATGCTCCTATTTGATTTCTACTTTCGTGGTGTCGCGAATAGCTTAAGGATCATCATATCTATCCCTGATATGTTATAGTTCATCACGAAGCTCTAGTAGCTTAGTGGCAGTGACTTTGGGGAAGCATCACTATCTCATCTGGAAGATCAACTCCCACTCGATTCAAGCGATTGTAGTACTCATACAATCTGAGCACATGCTCAATGATTGAGCTTTTCTCCTTAGTTTACAGGCTTAGGAAACTTGTCAGAGGTCTCATACCTCTTGACGTGGGCACTAGCCTGAAATCCCAATTTTAGTCCTTGGAACATCTCATATGTTCTGTGATGTTTCAAAAACGTCTTTGGTTCCTCAATTCTAAACCATTTAGCATTACACACTGAACTATCATGTAGTCATCAAAACGTGTATGTCAGATGTTCGCAACATCCACAACCGACGCTCGAGGTTCAGCTCACTGAGCGGTGCATTAAGGACATAATCCTTCTACGCAGCAATGAAGACAATCCTTAGTTTACGGACCCAGTCTGCATAATTGCTACTATCAACTTTCAACTAAATTTTCTCTAGGAACATATCTAAAACAGTAGAACTAAAGCGTAAGCTCCGACATAATTTGCAAAATCCTTTTGACTATGTTCATGATAATTAAGTTAATCTGATTATTTAATGAACTCCCACTCAGATAGGCATCCCTCTAGTCATCTAAGTGATACATGATCCGAGTCAACTAGGCCATGTCCGATCATCACTTGAGACGGACTAGTCATCATCGGTGAACATCTTCATGTTGATCATATCTTCTATACGACTCATATTCGACCTTTCGGTCTTCCGTGTTCCGAGGCCATATCTGTACATGCTAGGCTCGTCAAGTCAACCTAAGTGTATTGCGTGTGTAAATCTGGCTTACACCCGTTGTATTCGAACGTTAGAATCTATCACACCCGATCATCACATGGTGCTTCGAGACAACGAACCTTCGCAATGGTGCACAATTAGGGGGAACACTTTCTTGAAATTATTGCGAGGGATCATCTTATTTAAGCTACCGTCGTTCTAAGAAAATAAGATGTAAAACATGATAAACATCACATGCAATCAAATACTGACATGATATGGCCAATATCATTTTGCTCCTTTTGATCTCCATCTTCGGGGCGCCATGATCATCATCGTCACCGGCATGACACCATGATCTCCATCATCATGATCTCCATCACCGTGCCTTCATGAAGTTGTCTCGTCATCTATTACTTCTACTACTATGGCTAATGGTTTAGCAATGAAGTAAAGTAATTACATGACGTTTATGTTGACACGCAGGTCATAAATAAATTAAGACAACTCCTATGGCACCTGCCGGTTGTCATACTCATCGACATGCAAGTCGTGATTCCTATTACAAGAAAATGATCAATCTCATACATCACATATATCATTCATCACATCCTTTTGTCCATATCACATCACACGGCATATGCTGCAAAAACAAGTTAGACGTCCTCTAATTGTTGTTGCAAATTTTTACGTGGCTGCTATAGGTTTCTTAGCAAGAACGTTTCTTACCTATGCCAAAACCACAACGTGATATGCCAATTTCTATTTACCTTCATAAGGACCCTTTTCGTCGAATCCGATCCGACTAAAGTGGGAGAGACAGACACCCGCTAGCCACCTTATGCAACTAGTGCATGTCAGTCGGTGGAACCTGCCTCACGTAAGAGTACGTGTAAGGTCTGTCCGGGCCGCATCATCCCACGATGCCGCCGAATCAAGATAAGACTAGTAACGGCAAGTAAATTGACAAAATCGACGCCCACAACAACTTGTGTTCTACTCGTGCATAGAAACTACGCATAGACCTAGCTCATGATGCCACTGTTGGGGATCGTAGCAGAAATTTGAAATTTTATACACATCACCAAGATCAATCTATGGAATAATCTAGCAACGAGGGGAAGGGGAGTGCATCTACATACCCTTGTAGATTGCTAAGCGGAAGCGTTGCAAGAACGCGGATGAGGTAGTCGTACTTGTGGCGATTCAGATCACGGTCGATTCCGATCTAAGCACGAACAACGGTGCCTCCGCGTTCAACACACATGCAGCCTGGTGATGTCTCCCATGCCTTGATCCAGCAAGGAGAGAGGGAGAGGTTGGGGAAGACTCCGTCCAGCAGCAGCACGACGGCGTGGTGGTGGTGGAGGAGCGCGGGACTCTAGCAGGGCTTCGCCAAGCACTACGAGAGACGAGGAGGGAGAGAGGTAGGGCTGCGCCAAGAGGGATATGATCTCCTATGTCTGGCAGCCCCAAAAAACCCCAATATATATAGGGGAAGGGGAGGGGCTGCGCCCCCATATAGGGTTCCATCCCTAGGGGTGGCGACAGCCCCCAAAACCCATCTAGGGTGCGGCCAATGGGGGAAAGAGAGGGGGGCGCCCTAGGGTGGGCCTTAAGGCCCATCTGGACCTAGGGTTTGCCACCTTTCCACTCTCCACGCGCCTTGGGCCTTGGTGGGGGGCGCACCAGCCTATCTGGGGCTGGTCCCCTCCCACACTTGGCCCACGCAGCCTTCTGGGGCTGGTCCCCTCCCACACTTGGCCCACGCAGCCTTCTGGGGCTGGTGGTCCCACCTGGTGGACCCCCGGGACCCTCCCGGTGGTCCCGGTACGTTACCGATAGCACCCGAAACTTTTCTGGTGACCAAAGCGGGACTTCCCATATATAAATCTTTACCTCCGGACCATTCCGGAACTCCTCGTGACGTCCGGGATCTCATCTGGGACTCCGAACAACATTCGGTAACCGTGTACATACTTTCCCTATAACCCTAGCGTCATCGAACCTTAAGTGTGTAGACCCTACGGGCTCGGGAGTCATGCAGACATGGCCGAGACAACTCTCCGGTCAATAACCAACAGCGGGATCTGGATACCCATGTTGGCTCCCACATGCTCCACGATGATCTCATCAGATGAACCACGATGTCAAGGATTCAATCAATCCCATATACAATTCCCTTTGTCTATCGGTACGATACTTGCCCGAGATTTGATCATCGGTATCCCGATACCTTGATCAATCTCGTTACCGGCAAGTCTCTTTACTCGCTCCGTAACACATCATCCCGTGATCAACTCCTTGGTCACATTGTGCACATTATGATGATGTCCTACCGAGTGGGCCCAGAGATACCTCTCCATTACATGGAGTGACAAATCCCAGTCTCGATTCGTGCCAACCCAGCAGACACTTTCAGAGATACCCGCAGTGCACCTTTATAGCCACCCAGTTATGTTGTGAAGTTTGGTACACCCAAAGCATTCCTACGGTATCCAGGAGTTGCACAATCTCATGGTCTAAGGAAATGATACTTGACATTAGAAAAGCTTTAGCATACGAACTACACGATCTTGTGCTAGGCTTAGGATTGGGTCTTGTCCATCACATCATTCTCCTAATGATGTGATCCCGTTATCAACGACATCCAATGACCATGGTCAGGAAACCGTAACCATCTATTGATCAACGAGCTAGTCAACTAGAGGCTTACTAGGGACATGGTGTTGTCTATGTATCCACACATGTATCTGAGTTTCCTATCAATACAATTCTAGCATGGATAATAAAGGATTATCATGAACAAGGAAATATAATAATAACTAATTTATTATTGCCTCTAGGACATATTTCCAACAATATCAATAGCATAATTTGGCATTGTTCATAATGCGGGGAGCTTCACCACACTACTGGATTACCATGTCAACATAACAAGCATAGATGAAGGGCAAAGAAAATCATTGTATCTATTTTGGATAATGTGCATGGCATGTTGTTCATATCATCAGCCACATCAGTAAGATAAAACAGGAGATGACAAGGTGCAAATGTGGGCTGCTTCACCGCACACTGGATTATAGATCCACAAAAACAAGCATACATATAGGGAGTATTAAGTAATGTGCATGGTATGAATAAGGAATTTGGTTTTACAAGTAAAACTTAGAACTTACGGTTCTTACGAACATGCATTTTGGTAGAAACAGCAGTAAATGATAGGGACTATGAGCAAATTAAACAGCAGTTGAGGATAAAGGCTTTAGAAGGACTGACTTACATTAACAGTTAACACCGGCTTTATAATGCCCTTCTCCATGGCAAGGGAAGGATAACTCAAGAATTTCAGCACAGAATCTTCTTTATAAGCATTGCCTGTACTCTACATTTTGTAGAGAGTAATTATAGATATGATAATACTGGAAGGGATAGAGGATAATGAAGATAAGATGCATATTGATGCTACATAATCAACTACCAATCCCTGGAAGTACAAGAGTTACAGGACAAAATGTACTGACAAGAGCAATGGGCTACACTTCTGCACTGGCATTGTTTGTGTATTCTACTTGTTGGTAAGATTAAATATAGATGTGATCTTTTTTAGTAAATGGTGGGCGAGGGAGATAAGATGCAGAATGCTACAAAATGAACCAATCCCTCTTCCCATAATACAAGAGTGTTTTGAACACTGGTGTACTGTACAAAACGTTCTTATATTATGGGATGGAGGGACCAGCTGTTAATGTAAGTACAGTGATAGACCATGTTCAGTCCTTACAAGAGGACTGCAGAGCTAAACCTCTTCAAAAGCATTGGGTTGATTCTAAATTTATGTAAGAGTCCATACGGATCTTATAATGTCCACCAAATGGACGATTACGAGGCTAACATGTGCAGTGATGCTACATAATCAAACCGCTATGAAAGTAAGTATGGTCATACAAGGCAAGAGGTACTCACAAGAGTAATGCAGTGTGCAGTATAGTTGCGAGATTCTGTGGTCCCTTGAGAACGAATGTTCTTCTGTTAACAGTTTTCATACAAGTGAGACATTAAGGCAAATGCAGAAATGTAGTTCAAATTGTGATGTGATATCATAGACAGTACCTTACACTGCAGCTGAGACAAATGTGTAACAAGATTATTCCAGTCACCGTCGAATAAATGTAGCACCGAAGACTTTACAGAAATTTCGTTCAGAGGCTTGCCATCGAAGTGCGCTTGCCTCATGTAGGAACAATACTTCATCAACGAGTGCTTGAAAAGCGCAACCAACCCTTGCTCGTCATCACAATCCAGTTTGCGCCTCGCCTATTTAAAAGAATGAAATCTTGTGTCTTCTGTCAGCAGAAACATATGCAGTAATGACCATGAATAACATTAGTACATTACTTACACGTAAGTTGCGGGGGAAGACTGGAAATTGTTGTGTCTGCGGTATAATCTTTCCATGAAGGAAAGATGCGCATAAAGTTCCTGACAACAACATAAGCTTCGTCTTCTAAACTGGGAAGAAATGGAATAGGTGTCCTATTTGCTGCAGTTGGGGCTCTCTCTGGTTCGAAAAGGGATTTGGCAACTGGATTTGGTGTACTCTTTGCTGGAATGGGGGCTTTGCGTCGTACAGCTGGTGCTATGTCAACTGGCATAATCATACTATTTGCTGCAGTTGGGGTCTGCTGAGTTGGGGCATCAGAAATGACCAGTGTAGTAGGGCTAGAGTCTGCTAGAGTTGGGGTATTTTGTGGGTCAGGTGATATTGCAACTACACCTAATGGGCTATTTGATTTATCAGGTGCCACTACCTTTTCCAAATACTTTGCTTGTGCTCCACGATCAGCAATCGCCCTCTTCCTTTTGAACGTCTGATACACAAGAACAACATTTGAATGGATAAATATGGTATGATGACAGATGGAATATGTACTAAAAATGGATAGGCAGGGCGTATTCACATACACGATGTGTAAACTAAGCTAATGGCAGTTCAACAAAGTAGAAGCAATGCAAAGCATCAGTTGCAAGATATGTGCGAGCAGTGTAACCTTGGAAAGTTAGAGCAAGTACCTTGATGGGTGAATAAGATAGGGCATCTTCCTCTGACTCCTCCACTAGGGAGATACATTGACTTAGGTCTCCCTCTAGCTCAGAATCACTGTTAGGATCATATTCTAAGCATGAATCTGTAGGTGGAGAGTGTTTGCATTGCATTGCATCCATACTTGATTTCAGTCCTTAATGCCAAGTTTGACAGCCATGGCATTGTTCTGCTTTATTCTTTTCATGCGAGCAAGCTCATAATCATTATGATGCTGTTCAGAATCTGAGATTCATGAAAACATAAAAAGTAGTCAGATTATCTATGGAATGCATTGCTGTTTCAACTCGGAGAGTGTCTCCCTATAAACCCCTGCATATGCAAAAGTTCACCTCCCCAACCGTGCTGACCAGACCACACACAGAGATACACACCCGAGCGGAGAACATGCATTTTCGAAACTAATTTAGGAACACTTAGCTGACCAATTAAACAACTTTGTTTTAATAATATCAGATTCGTATTTGAACAACTAAGCTTGTTTAGCTTGATGGGTGGAGCAGTGTTATTATGACACGAAGCATGTATTCTGATCGTATAGTGATCATAAAAGGGGGAAACTCTAAGCTTATATTTTTTTAGCAAAAGAGGGTTTCCCCTCTGATTTCTATTAAAGAAACCACCACGGAACCAACATGATCAATTAAACCCTAAGCATGATCAATTAAACCGTATTATGGATGTGCCATGGTAGATTTGAAGCTGCAAACCGGAGAAATGATATTTAGCATCCATTGTTTACTTCGAACTAAGAACTAAATTCTAAGAGCTGAAAAGAAAGTAGAGTAACCAAGTTAAGATCTATTTTCTGGTTGAGATCAAAAAGTTGAGGAGATATGAAGTACCACCTCTCTTGCGGTGCCGTGTAGGCATCGGGGGTGCGATGGCTGTCAGTGGCGTTAAAGCAGATCTGCGATGGTAGACGGGTGCATCGGGGGATAAGTCCCGTTGGGGTGGAAGAGAAGGTCGTGTGAGCGGCCCCGGCAAAGAGGACGACGACGCCGATGAAGCGAGATGATGCGATGCAAGGCTATTGGTCTATCGCCGTGGATGAGAAACGTCCATCTCTAGCAGTGGACGACGCGGTCTTGGTAGGCGCTCCGGCATGGTGGAGGACGGTGGCGATGGATGTGGTGGAGGACGGCGGCGATGGATGGGGTGGCGGACGGAGGCTGGTGTGGGAATGGGGTGTTCTAGCGTGGACGGTGTATGAATGGGAAAATGGAGGGAGAGGTACGGGGAACCATGTTTTTGGGACGCGCCTATCTGAAATATGGGAAAGTTACGAACTTATCCTCCATTTCAAATTTGGATGTCTCGTCGGTTGGGGATAGGACGGTAATCTCGCATCTCCCAAATATTTCCGGTAACTATTTCGGGCGAGGAGAGGGTGTTTTGCCGCCCACGGTTGGCGCCCACGGTGTATGAACGGGGCTGCCAGGTAGGGCGGTTGTGTCATGTCTGATGGAAGTTACACATCTGCCCCTATTTAAAATATTAGCCTACATCTATTTCGGACGAGGAGAGGGTGTTTTGCCGCCCACCGTGTATGAATGGGGAATGGAGGGAGAAACAAAGGTCTTTCGGACGAGCTTGAATCAAATGAGTTTTGCCGCCCATGTTTGACGCCTACCGTGTTGGAATGGGCTCAGAGGCAGTCGTGTCACGTCTAATTGAAGTTCCTAACCTACCCCTATTTAGAGCAGTGGAAATCGGGCCGATAGATTGTCCGTGTAATGGCTAGACAGTAATTTCCATCTCCCAAACACTTGGCTTCGGGCAGCCGATGTGGCAGTGGAAATTTTGCCGTTTCTTTCGAATTTTGGGACAATAAGCATCCACGTTTACCCTGGCAACTAAATTCGAATCCATTTTGTATTCCTATATGAATCCTTATAAATCATTCTATGTGTTTTTATATATCTTCAAAAGGACGACAAAGATGTATTCCACTGTCATATATGAATATGGTTTACAAATGCCGATACTCAAATTCAGAAACTAGAATCCAGTTTAAGGTGAATTCGAATATTTGGAACACTTCATGTCCAACTCAAATGTCACACGCAGCATAATGTGTACTCCCATTTAGATATGTACACAAGCGATGTATCAAGATTCAAATACCGAGTCAATCAACCAAGAACGTACAGAACTAACAGACATATAAACACTTATAGACTATATGGATCAATAATATCAACTAACATACATAAGCCAGCATCTATACTACTATTGTTGAATGCACATTCAGCCCGATTGGGATATTTGTAGGTCTGGCACAGCAATCCAAATGAAATGTCTCCGAGTCTTATCAATTAATATAGACTTGTGCTCAAATAAAATTACAAAAAAAAACAAAAAAAACAATTATTACATGATCTCTAAAACAAATTGTTTGATTGATTACATGAACAAACAACACAAAGGTTATTCAACTATGGAAAGAACATTTCACCTATGATTTACCAAGTAGGAATTTAGTTTCCTTTTTTCCTTCAGGACCTTAATAAACTGGTTAGTCTCAGCTTGCTTCGTTTTGAAACCCACCAAATATTTAATGGTTGTCTTGAGTACTGCTTGTGATTGTGCTATTTGCTTCCTCAACATGTCAACTTCATCTCTAAGTGCAGAAGCAAAATCTCTTTCTACCACTAGTTTAGCCTCTAGAGCATCAATAGTTGGCAATTCATAATGCACGATTGGGCCGGTGCCACTGCTGTGGGATGATGCAACGTCCATGGGGACCTCGCTCTTTGATCTTGGGCTAACCTGTTTTGCCATTAAAGTTCCGATTGGATTCAGAAAAGTTGAAGTTAGCAAAACATCTCAACTGGGAGTTATAACAGCAAACTAGTTAAACAAACAAGGAATTAAAGAGTTTCAATTGGATGCTGAAAAGTAGTTATTAACATCATTGTAACCCGTTGTTGCAGCAGCAAAGTAGTTAAACAAACAAGTAGATATTTAAGTTAAGGAAAGCAGGTAATTCTTAACAGTAAGTATCAAACACATAGATAGGCGCAGTCTACAATATGATTAACAGGCTCTGGACTAGGTTCTTAGTTAAAAAGAACCATATTATCGACTGTCCGGACGCAGAAGCCTTAGCGGTCTTCAAGCACAGCGTCCGGGATGAGTGGCTTGCTCGCCACCTCGGTCAAGAAAAACCAAAATCCATGCCAGCCCTTACCGCTCTGATGACCCGTTTTTGCGCAGGAGAAGATAGCTGGCTCGCTCATAGAAGCAACATCGCCAGCGATCCGGGCACTTCCGAAGTCTGGGACAGCAATGGCAAACCACGACACAGCAAAAACAAGCGCCGTAGTGATAACGAAAGAACGCATGACACAGTGGTCAACGCCGGATTCAGCGACCCCAAATCCAGTCAACGAAAGAAGCCATTCAAGGCAAATAGAGATGGACCATCCAATTTGGACAAGATATTGGACCGGCCCTGCCAGATTCATGGCCAACCCGATAAACCGGCTAATCATACCAACAGAAGCTGTTGGGTCTTCAAGCAGGCCGGCAAGCTCAACGCCGAACACAAGGAGAGGAGGCTGCCAGGTGATAGCGATGATGAAGAGGGTCACCAACCAAATACCGGGGGTCAGAAGAAATTTCCCCCTGAAGTAAAAACAGTGAACATGGATCGACCAAGTTCAGAGAAGGACTAGCAGTTCGGCTTCCGCCGTCTGCCTCATATACCTACGAAATATGTATCGCGCATACATAACTATGCACTTCAAATAGCCTGGGCATCGGCGGAACCACAACACGGACGGATCTACAAGTACTCCCATAAACTACTTCCTTTTCCCTTTTTCTAAATCACTCTTTCTTTTTCCATCATCCTTCGCCATAGCTAGCGCAAAGGCTGGTCATCTCATGGACGGTATCAGAGTCTGGGTTCACAAATGCACCCAAAGGCTACTCTGTTAAGGAGCCCCTCCACTGAGGAAAGGCGGTGCAGACGTGCGACAGGAGGTCCAAAATAACTTTTTGTAGACCGCACTCTCTATTTTTTCGAGCCTGTAAAGTGCCTGTTTCCTCAGACGTCGACCCCTGGCATGTCAAATAGCCGGGGTTGTGGCGTTATCATCTATAAAATGACAATTGGCATGTCACTTAGGTTCTAGTGAATATACTCTGTATCTGGTATTCACTTTTCTATAAAGAACCAAATTTTGCTCCTTTTGGTTGTTTCACACACCCACCCTGGCATACCTTGCCAGGTGCTTGGCATAGGAACAAAATAAGTTGCCAATAATGTCCGAACAACTTCATAGCATACTTCGGCGTCGCGAGCTCGGCCTTATATGCATCAGCTCCGAATCATGTCTTGGGTAAATAATTGGGTTGCCATGCTCCTGTGTTTGCTACCTTACGTTCTGCTCTATCAGCTAGGGTAGTAAAGGGGGAACTACTGCGATTGTGTTTTCGGTTCATCTGGTCAAACACCTCAATAGAGAAAGCCGAAAACTGACTGTCATGATGCGGCGAGAGCTGGTCAACCGCTCGACGAATTAACGGGATCTTTTGAGATTCCCCCGTATTATACGAAGGACCTTCTTTCGGGTCATACATGTAACGCACCGCATTGGGATAACTTCGTACATAACAGGATCTATATCGTAGATCCACCATAAAACTCCTATGGCTAAGTGAAAGTGTTAACGCCCTATAGTCTGATTGCCTAGTTCACCGCATTGACACCTCCTTTCTGGACCAAGACATTGGGTTAAGAGTGATCAATTGCTTTTTCGAACACCCCCGTATTTCCTACGAGGGGGCTGAAGACGACGACTGAAACTCTTTCAGATTATATAAAAACGACCGCACAGGAGGATTCAAAGCTTTTAAGCAACTCTAAAAAACTTTATTATTTCGTCATACCATTTTTCACAATGCCAAAACATCTCACTCGAATATCATATCTTTCGAGCACTGACCCTCTATCAACCGGGCAACCTCTAAGACATCTTCGAAATAATGCTCTGGTGTGTGATGGTCCTTGCCTTTGGGTGGACTCTCTGCTGCAACATCGATGGCCTTCATCTTCGTCCAGTATGTTTTCACACGGGCAAAGGCCATCCGTGCACCTTCAATGCACGTTGATCGCTTAACGGCATCGATGCGCGACACCGTGGCAGCAAGTCACCGCACGAAACCAAAATAACTATCCGGAATTGGCTCGGTCGGCCACAGTCGGACTATGATGTCTTTCATGGCAGTGCCGGATATCCGGTGTAGTTCTGTCCATTGGGTCATCTGCTCGTTTAGCAATAGTGGGCACTTTGACGCACCAAATTGCGACCAGAAAAGCTTCTGCGTTGCATACCCATCTTGCGCTTGGTAAAACTGCGCCGCATCGGAAGCACTCTTCAGCAAATCTAAAAAAGCATTTGGAGAACTCCACACTTGATTAAGAGGGGCATAATTCGGATTGCCGAACTTAGTTTGCAATAAAAAGGGCTTACCAGCCGCAATCTCCCCAGCTTGCCGGATCTCCTCCCGGGCCGCTCTAGATTCGGACCGGGCTTCTCTTGCCTCTTGTAAGGCCCTGTCAAGATCAGCCATTTTGGCTTTATTATCCCTCTCGAGAAATCCGCAGCGGCTAGCGGCCTCCTTTAGTTCAAGCGTCATCGAGGATATTTTCTCCTCGTATTAGTGCCGAGCAGGCTGTTCGGCCTTTAACTCAGCAGATGCCTTTTCGGCAGCCGCATTACTAATCTGGGCCTGCTCCTTGGCCCGGGCTAGCTCATCTCGAAGGATCTCGACCGCGGCAGCACCATCTGTAGATATGTACATCTTATTACACAAATCTTCGCATCATGCTTGTATTGTAAACACATGCATAGTATGGCTGCCCAAAAACATGATATCATTATCCGCATCTTCGCATCTTCGCATCAAGTCGCCTGTTAATAAGCGTGATATCATTATCCGCCTCATCAATCTTGTGTTGCAAATCCACAACTTCTGTAGTCCGGGCAGTTACCAGGGAGGTCACAACCTGTGTTCCAACTGATCAGATTATTTCCTGGGCATATCTCTTGATCCTATGATCGCCTCCCTTGGGAAGCCAATCAGAGTCTCAGGGGCTACTATCTGTACACAGGTGTATTTTGTGAATAAAACACAATCGAACATGTTACAGTACAAACCTCGAAGCCTCTTAGCAGGCCCACGAAGGCCTCATTTAATCCGCTTTTCATGGACAGGACCTTTTCAACCACTGCGCCAATCAAAGGGAGGCCGCAGCATGTTCGTCAGTATATCCGGCGCTTCTGGGTCTCCGGAAGCTGCTAAAGGAGTGCGGCCTCCCTTTGAAGGAATCTGTTTATTCGCATCCGGCTGTAGACCGGACTCCTCGGGACCTCCATTGTTGGTCTCCGGACCCTGGGCCACCGAAGTATCACCTTCGGGTAGTGTCTTCGTCATCCCTTGCACCACTTGTTGATCGGGGGAGACCCTCCGTGACGACACCTCGAAGTCATCCGCCCTATTGGGCGAGGAGACCGGTGGATGCGTCTTGCTTTCCATCATCTCCGGGAGAAGGTCCCCCGAGGAAGAGGATTGTTGAAGAAGACTGCGTGCCAAACTGCAAAAACATATATTTTAGACGTTACAAGAAAGGAACGAGATATATTTAAAACACCCTTGATCACTTACGATTTGGCTTGAGGCTTGTCCTCGTCATAAGACTGCGCGATGACGTCGTTCTCCAAGCCCGAGCAACCCGACAGAGGCATCTTGCCTCGCTTAGGAACCTTTTACTCCCAATCTTTGGAGGCGGACCTTCTCTTTCCATGGGGGGAAGAGACGTTGACTTCCCCTTCTTTGTTGTCTTCGAACGATGGAATCTTGATTCCCCCGGATATAATGTCTGTTATATCTTTGGTTCTCCCACTCTCCGCCTTGCTCTCATTCGCAGGCATCTGGTATGGAGCCGAGGCCAACATCCTTGTTAATACGGGATCTGCTGAGCCTTCAAGAAGGGGGGCCGAACACCTAATTAGTTTCGCTTTCTTTATCCAGCCCTGGAAGAAGATAGTTTGCTTAGTAATGTATTACGACATACTTAAATACAAAGTGTTCGGAAGTCAAGTGCTTACCGGGGTATCTGGACGGTTGCAGTTGAGGCCGGCGTCCTCAGTGGTGTCCGGCCAATGTTTTTGTTTCCCGAAAAACAACTTCCACATCCCTTTGTGCGTAATGCCAAAGAAGTGTTGGAGGGTTCTTTCTCCTTCCGGATTAAACTCCCACATGCGGAGAGGCCTACGCTGGCATGGCAGAGCTCGGCGGACTAACATTACTTGAATCATGTCGACAAGATCGATGTCCTTCTCAAGGAGGGTTTGGATGCGGCTCTGTAGAGTCTGCACTTGATACGTCTGCAACATATCTACTTTTCCAAACACTTTTGCCCTTGTTTTGGACTCTAACTTGCATGATTTGAATGGAACTAACCCGGACTGACGCTGTTTTCAGCAGAACTACCATGGTGTTACTTATGTGCAGGAGCAAACGTTCTCGTAATGACCTGAAACTTCACGGAGACACTTTTCAGAAAATAAGAAAAATACCTGCCAAAGATGAAGGCTAGGGGGTCTGCCACCTTGCCATGAGGGTGGGGGGCGCGCCCCCTCCCTCGTGGGCCCCCTGTTGCCTCTCCGACTCCAACTCCACCTCCATATATTGAGTTTCGATGAGAAAAAAATCAAGGAGAAGAAATCATCACGTTCTACGATACGGAGCCGCCGCCAAGCC
This sequence comes from Triticum dicoccoides, assembly GCF_002162155.2. Lineage (NCBI taxonomy): Eukaryota > Viridiplantae > Streptophyta > Magnoliopsida > Poales > Poaceae > Triticum > Triticum dicoccoides. Next base: position 458,328,713 of record NC_041384.1, on the reverse strand, counting down.
CTAAAACCTCTCGGGAGGGCTGATCTGGAGTCCGTTCAGGGCTCCGGAGAGGGGAATCCATCGCCATCGTCATCACCAACCATCCTCCATCACCAATTTCATGATGCTCACCGCCGTGCGCGAGTAATTCCATCGTAGGTTTGCTGCACGGTGATGGGTTGGATGGGATCTATCATGTAATCGAGTTTGTTTTGTTAGGGTTTGATCCCTAGTGTCCACTATGTTCTGAGATTGATGTTGCTATGACTTTGCTATGCTTAATGCTTGTCACTAGGGCCCGAGTGCCATGATTTCAGATCTGAACCTATTATGTTTTCATCAATATATGAGTGTTCTTGATCCTATCTTGCAAGTCTATAGTCACCTATTATGTGTTATTATCCGTTAACCCCGAAGTGACAATAATCGGGATACTTACCGGTGATGACTGTAGTTTGAGGAGTTCATGTATTCACTATGTGTTAATGCTTTGTTCCGGTTCTCTATTAAAAGGAGGCCTTAATATCCCTTAGTTTCTGTAAGTCCCCGCTGCCACGGGAGGGTAGGACAAAAGATGTCATGCAAGTTCTTGTCCATAAGCACGTATGACTATATTCGAAATACGTGCCTACATTATATCAATGAACTGGAGCTAGTTCTGTGTCACCCTAGGTTATGACTGTTACATGATGAACCACATCCGGCATAATTCTCCATCACTGATCCATTGCCTACGAGATTTCCATATATTGTCCTTCGCTTATTTACTTTTCCGTTGCTATTGTTATCGTCACTACAAAATACCAAAAACATTGCTTTTACTACCGTTACCTTTTGTTACCGTTATCACCACTATCATATTACTTTGCTACTAAACACTTTGCTGCAGATATTAAGTTTCCAGGTGTGGTTGAATTGACAACTTAGCTGCTAATACTTGAGAATATTCTTTGGCTCCCCTTGTGTCAAATCAATAAATTTGGGTTGAATATTCTACCCTCAAAACTGTTGCGATCCCCTATACTTGTGGGTTATCAAGACTATTTTCTGGCGCCGCTGCCAGGGAGCATAGCTCTATTCTTTGAGTCACTTGGGATATATATATCTGCTTATCATTATGAAGAACTTGAGAGATCCAAAAACTAAGATCTATCCCTCAACTACGAGGGGAGGTAAGGAACTGCCATCTAGCTCTGCACTTGATTCACCTTCTATTATGAGTAAGTTTGCAACACCTACACCTGCTTCTTCTATTCGTTCTGATATGTCGCATGTTATTGATGATGCCACTTCTGCTATGCATGATACTTATGATGAAACTACCTCTATGCCTGATACTACTATGCCACTTAGTGATTTTCTTGATGAACAACTTGCTAGGGCTAGAGAAATTGAAAATATTGAATCTGATGATACTGATGAAAGTGATGATGAAGAACCACTTGCTATTCCTAAGGGTTATGTATTTGATCAAGATGCTTCTTTAGCTATTTTAGCTTGCAGAAATAGAACTGAACTTAAAAAATTATTAGCTAAATGGAGTAAGCAATCTCTAAATGATAGAATGAAACCTGACCCTGCTTTTGCTACTTCACCTATCTTTCTTACTGATAAGGATTATGAATTCTCTGTTGATCCTGATATAATTACTTTGGTTGAGTCTGATCCTTTTCATGGTTATGAATCTGAAACTGTTGTGGAACATCTTACTAAATTGAATGATATAGCTACCCTGTTCACTAAAGATGAGAGAACTCGCTACTTTTACATTCTGAAAATATTTCTGTTCTCATTAAAGGGTGATGCTAAGATATGGTTTAATTCTCTTGATCCTGGTTGTGTGCGTAGTCCCCAGGATATTATTTATTACTTCTCTGCTAAATATTTCCCTGCTCATAAGAAACAAGCTGCTTTAAGGGATATATATAATTTTGTGCAAATTGAAGAAGAGAGTCTCCCACAAGCTTGGGGGAGGCTTCTCCAATTACTTAATGCTTTGCCTGATCATCCTCTTAAGAAAAATGAAATACTTGATATCTCTTATAATGGACTAACTGATGCCTCCAGAGATTACCTGGATAGTTGTGCTGGTTCTGTTTTCAGGGAAAGAACACCGGATGAAGCTGAAATTCTATTGAATAATATGTTGACAAATGAAAATAATTGGACACCTCCAGAGCCAATTCCTGAGCCTATTCCTAAACCAACTCCGAAGAAGAGGGGTATTCTATTTCTCAGTCTTAAAGCACTACAAAAAAATACACTTCCGTGATGATACGTGTTTGTCACAGTAGGTCACTTTTTTTGTCATGCATGTACATCCATGTCAAATTTATGACAGAATCAAGATAGTCATACCTGTGCTGTCGTAGAAGTGTTCCATTACATTACCAAAATTATCATCACGGAAGTGTCCACTTCCATGACGATAAATCGCGCGTCACAGAAGTGCTTTCGTCAAGGGTGACCGACACGTGGCATCCACCATAACAGAATGTCGTTAAGATATCGGGTCGGGTTTTGGATCCGATAACCCGTTAACAGCCCCGACCAATGGGGATTTTCCACGTGTAAAATCATCATTGGCTGGAGGAAACACATGTCGGCTCATAGTTGGGACAGATGTGAACCACTCATTGGACGGAAGGCGCCTATGATACGTCGACACGTGGCACGGCCCAACAAAGGCCCATTCCTGTGAAAAGGCCGGCCCGTTTGACTTGGTCAAAAGGTGGCGGGTCGGCCCATGGAAAGCCTGTTAATGGCCTGTTTGCATATAGCCCATTTACAGCCCGCTAACCCAAGGCCCGTTACGCCCTATCCGAATTAGGCCCAGTAGCGTCATCTGGGCCATCCAATATGATTCCATCCTGTTTTCACTTCTGGCCCATGTATGGCCCATGACGTCTTTCGGCCCATATGAGGCCCTATGTAACTCTTGGCCTATTAACAGCCCGTGGTGAAACTGGCCCGTAATGAATAGTGTATCACTTTACACCCATTAATGGCCTGTGGTGAAACTAGCCCGTAATGAACAGTGTATCACTTTGTACCCATTAACGACCCGTTATTCCGTTGGGCCGTTTCCAGCCCATGTTATCTTTCGGCCTTCTCAGAGCCCATTTATTCTTGGGCTCATTTCCAGCATTCATTTACTTACGACCCGTTACTGTCATTTTCTGCTTGTAGGCCAAATTCAGCCCATGGTTACAGTTGGCCCGTTTGTGGTCCGTTAATATGTTGGGCCATTTTCATAGCTTCATCAAATACGGCCTATTAACGATGGACCGTTACGGTCGGCCCATGAACGGTCAATTCCAACTCTAGCCCGTTTACGGCCATAATGCGGCCTGTTATTGGCCCATGTTTGGCCAATCGATCATACGGCCTGTATAAGGCCCATTGATGATACGGCCCGTAGAAGGCCCATTGTTTCTACGGCCTGTAGAAGGCCTACTGTTTCTACGACCCATAGAAGGCCCACTGTTTCTACGGCCCGTAGGAGGCCCAGTGTCACTACAGTAAATATTAGACCATGGTTATTGTGGCCTAGTTTTAAAAAATAGGTTATTGCGGCCACTAGTTAATAGAGGAAAAAGAACTGCAATGACTACAAGCAAACAAATAAACAAGACAACAAGGAAATAAATAAGCAAGCAACTAACGCTAGGCTATCATGGCTATTACACATATTACATCCACTGGGCATCAAAGTTCGCCACCAATGCAAATATAGGGAACAAAGCAGCATATCATATACACTGGTCATCAAAATTGGCCACCAGTGCAAATAAACGCGGCAGCAAAACAAGAGCATAACTGAAACAACTTCAGAAGAGCTCAAGAAACGTTATCCTGGGTATCCACCATGCTGGCAATAAGCTTAGCAAGCTGATTAGCTTTGTCCTGTTTGGCGCTAAAATCCTCCAACGCTTGCTGTTGCACCAGAAAGTATGCATCTGAATGCTCCAGGGACTTCCGCAGTCCTTCCGCTTCTTGTGGCAGCACAGCTGATCGATGTCTTTCAGCTTGTAGTTGAGACTCAAGAAACCAAACTGATTCAGACAGTGAGTTTGAATAGCTTGTGCAAGCGGTAGTGGCCAGTAACTCCAACACTAAACCAAGACATGATGTGTCACTATCCTGAACCTTATCTGCATTACTTCCTTTACCGTTGCTTAATAAGGCACTCTTCCCCAATATTCTGTCAGCATTCTAAGAGAAGAAACAAGCAGACACATAACAAGTTTAGCATGTACTAGTATATGAAACTCATTTTGGTGAACCAGTTCATTAGTAAGGTGGATAGGATTAAACTACCAAGTCTTCTATTGCCAAGTACTAGTACATAATAAAAGCATCAAACAAACATATATCTATGTCCCATGGTAGCAATGGAATCTTAAATTAGAACAGTTGTTCTTCAGGTTTAGGCACTTGTTCTACATGAACAGAGTACAATAAGACGCAAGAATATAATACTTAAAAATAGAAAATGAGCTCATAGACTTTACCACATTCTTGGTTCGGGACCAGTACAGAACAAGGCATTCCCAGTCATCGTACAGTAAATGTGTCTCAAGAGAACGTAAGGGAATTTGATGAGTTTCTTTGCCGGTGAAGTACGTTTTCTTCAGGTAATTCCGATACTGCCACCAAGCATTCTTGAAGATAGCAGATGTATTAGCACAGGTTACCTCATCCTAAGTTTCCAAATCGGTCCTTCTCTATAGAGAAAAATGGGAAAATTTGTTGTATTATAACCATCATGGAGGTAGGATGTATGGGACGAAGCAAAGTAATTGTCATGAATAACATTACTTAGACATAACTCCTGGACAAACACCTGCAACTGGCATTTTCCTTCATCTTCAGTATAATATTTCCAAGATGGGAAGATACGCACATACGATTTAACAACATCAAATGCGATAGATGCTAAACTACGACTAGCTGGTTGTGCTTCCTCCACAGGAATAGGCGTACTAACTGGTGGAGTTCGGGTTCGCCGTGATAGTACTGGCCCTATGGGCACTGGAGCTGCCTTACTAACTGCTCTTGTTTGGGAGCTCTGTGGTGGAGATGGTGCTGTGTCAACAGGAACTGGGTTACTATCGGCTGGGGTTGGGGTTAGATTGGGTGAAGCTAGTTCTCTGTCCATCATAGTAGGGGTACAATTTGTGAGAGTTTGGGTTATCTGTGGTAGGGCTGGTTCTTGTGCATGTACAACCGGTGTCGGTGTCAAAACTGGCGGATCTCGGGTAGGGGGTCCCGAACTGTGCGTCTAGGCCGGATGGTAACAGGAGACAAGGGACACGATGTTTTTTACCCAGGTTCGGGCCCTCTCGATGGAGGTAATACCCTACTCCTGCTTGATTAATATTGATGATATGGGTAGTACAAGAGTAGATCTACCACGAGATCAAGGAGGCTAAACCCTAGAAGCTAGCCTATGGTATGATTGTTGTGTATGGAGTTGATTGCCTACAGACTACAACCCTCCGGTTTATATAGACACCGGATAGGGTTAGGGTTACATAAAGTCGGTTACAATGGTAGGAGATCTTGAATATCCGCATCGCCAAGCTTGCCTTCCACGCCAAGGAAAGTCCCATCCGGACACGGGACGAAGTCTTCAATCTTGTATCTTCATAGTCCAGGAGTCCGGCTGAAGGTATAGTCCGGCTACCCGAACACCCCCTAATCCAGGACTCCCTCAGTAGCCCCTGAACCAGGCTTCAATGACGACGAGTCCGGCGCGCAAATTGTCTTCGGCATTGCAAGGCGGGTTCCTCCTCCAAGTCCTTCATAGAAGATTGTAAACACCAAGAGTAGTGTCCGGTTTCTGCAAAATAAGTTTCCACATATTGCCATAGAGAGAATAATATTGACACAAATCAAATCTGCCGACGTATTCCGCAGTGCGTCATCACACTACGGCCAAGTCCTTTACTCGAATCGTTTTTACTTTTCCGCATCAGCATGTTTTGCGAGGCGGTTTCCTTGGCACGTCTTGTCAAAGTAGAGATTGTGTGCCCTTTTTATGGGATTCTCATCAATACGGACGTGGGTAACCCTAACTGCGCCATTTACCATGACGCTTGGGAGGCAAGCGAGTTTTACTAGGCAGGTGGGGACGCACAACCGCATCCGCCCATATAAGGGGATAAGCATCCACCTTTTTACCTATGCCTTCTTCCTCCTTTGCCTATCCATCTCCTGTGCACTCGAGCTCCAGCGCCCAAGACCGCACTTCCCACGTCAACCTTCTCCAGCAATGTCCAGAGCAGGAGGCAAGTGGATGGTCTCCTCCGTCACGGAGGGCCATGTCAAAAAGCTAAGGAAGGCCGGATATTTGTCCAAAGACATCGCGCACCGGCTTCCCGAGGAGGGGCAGCTTCTCCCCACCCCAAGGCCCCATGAGAGGGTAGTATTCCTTCCCCACTTCCTCTGCAGACTGGGTTTTCCACTTCACCCATTCGTCCGGGGGCTCATGTTCTACTATGGCCTGGATTTCCATGATCTGGCCCCGAACTTCATCCTCAACATCTCGGCATTTATCGTCGTGTGCGAGGCTTTCCTCCGCATCCGCCCCCATTTCGGCCTCTGGCTCAAGACCTTCAACGTCAAGCCCAAGGTGGTGTGCGGCAGCCAGGCGGAGTGCGGAGGAGCCATGGCGGGGAAGATTGCCAACGTCCTGTGGTTCGAGGGCTCCTTTGTAGAGGCCCTAAAGGGGTGGCAAGCCGGGTGGTTTGACATCACCGAGCCACGCGATCCGAAATGGATCGCAGCCCCCGAGTTCCGATCCGGACCCCCCACGCGGCTCATGTCCTGGAAAGAGACGGGCCTATCGTGGGGTAACGAGGAAGAGGTGACTGGACTGAAGACATGCATCCAGTCCCTAGTAAACAAGCCAATCAGGCTTGTAAATGTAGTCCAGGTCATGCTCGTTCGCCGAATCCTCCCGTGCCAACAACGGGACTTTACTCTGTGGGAGTTCGACCCGGCACAGCACCGAACCCTTAACAGGCTCTTTGACACAATGTATGAAGACATCTGGAAGGCGCTAGTCAAAGGTGCCAGGGCTCCCGCATCCGCTTTCGAGGACCGCGGATACAGCTCGTAGCGTCACGCTAGCGAGGTAAGCTATCTTCACCTTTTACAGGATGTTCAGCTTTTTTCATAGTTTAACTCTATGCGGGATCTAAACTCCCTTACCTTTGACAGGCTTGGCGGGCGATATCCGGACCGATTAACTGTCCAGCTCCTCTGCTCGAAGACCCAGCCCCAGCTCTACTAGTGAAGCTGCTGGCTCCGGCGCCTTATGTGGTGCCGGAAAAGAAGGCCAAGAAGAAGAAGACCACGGGGACTCGAAAGAGTGCCCGTAACGTGGTGGGTCGGACTTGTCATCCGACAAGTTCGAGACGCACTCCTCCCGTGGAGACAAGGAGGAGGAAGAAGAAACCTCTCCCCCTCCAGCGGCGGGAGGAAAGAAGAGGAAGGCCGCCCCAGTAGGGGGGCCGAAGGGTCCAAGAAGAGGAAAACCCCTCCGCCGGACTACGCCCCCGACGCCGACGAGGACGAAGAGGAGTGGCCGGACAGGGCCAGGCGTCCGGCGAAATTGTAAGTATTCGGATACCAGAGTAACTCATGATATTCCTTTTGTTGCACAGCTTTCCCTAATGTCGAATATAATCATGCAGCCCGCCCTGGGACGAACTCAACGAGTCGTCGAGCAGCTCCCTGGATTCATCGGACGTGAACTCAGTTCCACCCGCTGTCTCCCCCCGCGCTGCGGATTACTCCGAAGTGGCATCGCAACGAGCTTCGGGGCAGGAGGAGGTGGTCCTGGAGGAGCCGCAAGGCAACCTCCCGGACTCCAGGAGTAAAGGGGACAAGACCCCCCGGGGCTCCAAGTCCGGCTTTATGCCGGACACCGCGCCGGAATCTTCAACAGTTCCGGACTGCGGTAGGCAAACTCCTTCCAAGAGGAGCAAGTCTTCTGAGCCGGCGGCCTCCGTCCAACCGGAGGAGCTGGACAATCTGCTGGAGGTGCTTGATGGCGCCTCCATCGACGAGGAGCACCCTACTATTATGAGTACGGTGATCCAGAAGGTTCAGTCCGCCAAGAGCGGACTGACTGAAGCTTGCACTAGCCTTCTAACAGGCTTCGAGGTAAGTAAAAGTATATAAAAATAGTACCGCATAGACAGTAGCCCCTAATGCTCTGTTTGGCGTTCGGAAAGAAAAGCCAAATAGAGGATCTAGTAAATTTCGCAGGAGTCTAACAATAAAGAGTCAATATGCGTGTGCAGGCTTCGCTGCTATCCACCACCGTACTGACTGCGGAGGTGGGTGTCCTGAAACAGGACCTCAAGTGGACCGAGCAAGAGCTCGGCCTTGCCAAGCGGCAGCTCGAGGAAAAAGAAGGTAGGAAATACCTTACAGAAAAAGTGCCTATAGAGAGGCGTGATTGCAAAAAATAACAGGATTGCACTGCTTATTATAGGGGCCACGACTGAGGTGGCGACCCTCAAGCAGGCGTTGTCCGAGGCCGAAAAGAAAACGGCCGCGGAGCGGACCGAGCGAGAGAAACTTGGGCCTCAGGTCGGCGAGGTGCAGCAAGAGCTTCAGGCTCTCATGAAAAAACATGAGAGTTTGGAGCTTGAGTCAAAGACCCAAGCGTCCGAGCTCGCGACGGCCCTTGAGACTGCCAAGTCTGCCAAGGCCGAAGCCCAAAAGGCCCTCCAAGAGTTGGAGGAGGTGAAGAAGATAGCAGCGGGTAAGGCATTCTTTATGCAAAGCAGAAATATAAAAGTAAACTACTTGTTACTTACCCGAATCCAGAGGTCTCCAGGGGCATTCGCAGATCTTCCCCGTAGTGTATCCGACACTGCCGCATTCTACCAAGCTGAAGAGGGCAGCTCGACGGAGAAGGTGTTCTGGTCTCAATATGCTGAGGCCGGACACCCTGTGCCCTTGAGCGACCAGCTGAAACAGCTGGTCGAGCTCCACAAGGCGGCCGAACAGGCCATGAAGGGCTTCATAGTTCGGCTGTGGCCCGGGGAGGCCCTGCCTGGGAGCTACTTCGGGCTGGTGCGGCGGCTGGTGGAGGCCTGTCCAAGGCTCGAGGTCATCAAGCGCTCCGTCTGCATCGAAGGTGCCTGTCGGGCCCTTGCCCGTGCAAAGGTGCACTGGGGTAAGCTGGACGGTGAGAAGCTTGTGAAGGACGGGCCGCCGCCGGGGAAGGAGCATCGCAAGCCCGAGAACTATTACAAGGATGTTCTTGCGGGTGCCCTCCTTATGGCGGATGAATGTACCAAGGATGTAATTTTTGAATAAACTCGCTCATTTTTATCCTATGCGCTAAAAACTTGTTCATAGGCGCTTAAGCAATGCTTGTTGAATTTAAAATATTATTTTTTGTGCGGCCGTTTATCAAAAAATTGAGAGATGGCCAGTCGTCGGCTTCTGCCCCCATGCCACTAGTGCTGGGGTGTTCGGGATAAACCTGAGCGCTCTTTTTCCCATAGTTGGGTCCTTCGAGGGAGGCGCTCAGCACAACGAACCAGGCAATCGGACTATAATGCTTGAACACTCTCACTTAGCCATAGAACTTTATAATTTTAAATTTCGGCGAAGCCCCTAGTTCGGAAGATCGAGTTCGGGGCGCTATCCACGCCTTGGCCGGGGTTATCCAGCTCCTCGCTCGAAGAGGCATAAGCCTTTAGGGACTCGAAAAACCTCTCGAACAGCGACCGGTCTCTTGCCTCATCATGACAGTCAGTTTTAGCTTTCTCCACTGAGGTGCTTAACCCAGCTCAACCGGGGCACAATCGCAGTGGTTCTCCTAGTGCTACCTTAGACGATATAGCGGAACGTAAGGCACCAAAACATAGGAGCCGGGAAAACCCAACTATTGACCCAAATCATGATTCGGAGCCGATGCATATAGTGCTATAAGTTCGGGGTGCCGCACTTGTGAAAGTGTACGGACTTCTCACACCATATTAAAGGGTACTGAAGCCCCTGGCGTACTTGCTGTACCACAGTGTACGGGTGCAACATGTCATTAATGAACATATATAAAAGAGAGTAATGCAAAAAGGACAAAAGCTATGCATTGTTTATATAAAGGCTATTTATCAAAGCCGAACGATACAAATAGTGCGGTAAGCAAAAGATATTGGACTATTCAGTATGTCCTGACCAGGGGCAGGCCGCGGAATTGTATTTAAAACAGGTATACTGCTCGTAACAGAGACCACCTGGGAGTTCCATAATGCGGCATGGCTTGTCTGCCTCCCTGGATCTTGCATCATTTATGCGGCAATCGAATTGCCGAACAGGTCGTCCGAAGTATGGAGTCCTGAAAGTAAGAAAAAATTAAAAAAAAGAATCCGACAGCCCCTAGTATGTTTTAAGCCGTATTTTGGGCATGCCGTTATTGTGCCCCTTCCCCTGTGCCCATGGTATTTCAAGGGCGTAGTTATGTACGCGAGGTACTGGTTTCGCTATGTCACGGAAGTTGGGGTTGGGGCCGCATTGCTACGCTTGCTCAGAGTGTGCCAGGCGGTCCTGCTGTGGGCTACTCCGGGCACGCTTGGCAGTGTCTGGCTTTTTAATGGCCGGACTGGAGAATTGCCTGAGAAGGCTACTTTGTACCTCTGCTGCGAGAGCCGCCGTAGGCTCCTCCGTACGGACGGAGCGTTCGGTGTTTCCGTTGACCGTAATTACTCCTTGAGGGCCTGGCATCTTGAGTTTGAGGTATGCGTAGTGTGGCACCGCATTGAACTTTGCGAATGCGGTTCGTCCGAGCAGGGCGTGATAGCCACTGCGAAACGGGACTATATCGAAGATTAACTCTTCGCTTCGGAAATTGTCCGGGGATCCGAAGACCACGTCACGTGTTACTGAGCCTGCACAGTCGGCTTCTACACCTAGTATAACGCCTTTAAAGGTCGTTCTTGTGGGCTTAATCCTTGAGGGATCTATGCCTATTTTCCGCACTGTATCCTGATAAAGCAGGTTCAGGCTACTGCCACCGTCCATGAGGACTCTTGTGAGATGAAATCCGTCGATGATTGGGTCGAGAACCAATGCGGCGAAGCCGCCATGACGGATGCTAGTGGGATGGTCCCTTCGATCAAAAGTGATCGGGCAGGAGGACCATGGGTTGAACTTTGGGGCGACTGGCTCTATCGCGTATACGTCCCGTAGCGCACGCTTCCGCTCCCGCTTGGGAATGTGGGTTGCGTATATCATGTTCACCGTCCGCACTTGTGGGGGAAAGCCCTTCTGTCCATTGTTGTTCGGCGGCTTGGGCTCCTCGTCATCGCTGTGCATCCCCTTGTCTCTGTTTTCGGCCCTTAATTTGCCTGCCTGCTTGAACACCCAACAATCCCTGTTAGTGTGATTGGCTGGCCTTTCGGGGCTGCCATGTATCTGGCACAAGCGATCGAGTATTCGGTCCAAACTGGACGGGCCCTGAGTATTCTTTTTGAATGGCTTTTTCCGCAGCCTTTGAATCCGGCATTGACTGCCGTGTCTTCATTGTTGTCGCTGTTAACGCGGCGTTTTTGCTTATTCTGACGTGTCCTGCCACTTTTGTCCTTGGTATCCGAATTACCAGGGTTCTTTGATAAGTTGTTACTGCGAGCTAGCCAACTGTCTTCTCCCGCGCAAAAGCGGGTCATGAGTGTCGTGAGGGCTGCCATGGATTTTGGCTTTTCCTGTCCCAGGTGCCGGGCAAGCCACTCGTCGCGGATGTTATGCTTGAAGGCTGCTAGGGCCTCTGCGTCCGGACAGTCGACTATCTGGTTTTTCTTTGTTAGGAACCGTGTCCAGAATTGCCTGGCCGATTCTTCTGGCTGCTGAATTATGTGGCTTAAGTCGTCGGCATCCGGCGGTCGCATGTAAGTGCCCTGGAAGTTGTCAAGGAATGCGGCTTCCAGGTCCTCCCAAGAACCGATTGAGTCTGCTGGCAAGCTGTTAAGCCAATGCCGGGCCGGTCCTTTAAGTTTGAGCGGGAGGTATTTGATGGCGTGTAGATCATCGCCGCGTGCCATGTGGATGTGAAGGAGATAATCCTCGATCCATACCGCCAGATCTGTTGTGCCATCGTATGATTCGATGTTTACGGGTTTGAAACCCTCTGGGATTTTATGATCCATTACTTCATTTGTGAAGCATAGCGGGTGTGCGGCGCCTCTGTACTGGGCTATATCATGACGCAGCTCGGAAGAGCTATGTCTGTTGTGTTCGGCCCGGCCGGATTTGTTGTATCCGGAGTGAAGATCATTGTCACATGCCATAGGGCGCCTGCGTGATCCGTAGATCGATCTTGTTTGTCTTGCCTTATCCTCCAGTATGTCTCGCAGGTCGGGCGCATTTTCCCGTGCCTTAGTTGAGCGGCTTCGGGGCATGGCTTGGGTGGAGGGCCGAGAGGCCTCTCTGTCGCGGCCGCGAGGTGGTCGATCTGCCATGTCATGCGCTGGTGATGTAGGTGCTTCCTCCTCTGATCGGGGTAGCGGCCTGCGCTTCGGGTAACTCTTGGAGGGGCGTTTGAGTTCATACTCTTTGGCTACAAGGACTTCAGTCCATCTGTCAGCTAGCAAATCTTGGGCAGCTCTAAGCTGTTGTTGTTTTTTCTTGAGGCTGCTTGCCGTGGCTAAAAGCCTGCATTTAAAACGCTCTTGTTCGGAGGGGTCTGATGGTATGACGAATTCGTCGTCATCAAGGCTTGCCTCGTCTTCGGAGGGAGGCGTATAGTTATCATCCTCGACCTCTCGGTCTGCCGCTCTCCCATGAGGGCTGGCTTCTCCATCTTCCTGTGATGAATCTTGCTGAGGTGGGTGTTCTTCGGTGCTATCCGGGGTAGTATTATCTCCCGTGCCGGAATCACCGTTTTTGCTTTGGCGGGATTTAGAGCGGCGCCGCTGACGCCGGCGCTTTGGCTGTTTCTTGGGGGCGTCATCCACCACTGTTCCATCGCCATCTCCATCTTTTGGAGTATCCACCATATATATATGTCATATGACAAGGTGGCCTTCCAGCGCCCTACAGGTGCTGGTTCCTGTTCGTCTCCTACATTGTCGTCCATGCCGTCGATGTCTTCGGAGCTGAAGTCAAGCATGTTGGTTAGATCGTCGATAGTGGCTACAAAGTGGGTGGTGGGTGGGTTTTGAATTTCCTTATCGTCCGTATCCCACCCTCGCTGATCGTAGTCCGGCCAGGGCTCTCCTGATAAAGAGAGAGACTTAAGAGAATTCAGGATGTCGCCAAAAGGCGAATGCTGAAAGATGTCTGCGGCGGTGAACTCCATTATCGACGCCCAATCGGATTCGATTGGCAGGGGCGCGGGGGGTTCGGAGTCCGGGGAGGAGTCTGGATCCTCAGAGTCACGGGTCGTGCAGAGTGCGGGGCTGGAGTTCGGCTCGATCGCCTCTGAGATCGCAGCCCCTGAGGCAACGTCCAACCGCTGATCCTCGATCAGCGCAGTAGGCTCCGAATCAATGGTCGTAACCGATGCGTGTGCGGCCTCCAAGGCGCTGTTCGGCGGCAGAGCTATATCATGCCCATCGAGACAGTGCGGCGCGCTTGGCTGTGGCTCGAATCCGTCGAAGATCAAGTCCCCGTGGATGTCAGCCGTGTAGTTTAGGCTTCCAAACCTGACTTGATGGCCAGGGGCGTAGCTTTCGATCTGCTCCAGGTGGCCGAGCGAATTGGCCCGCAGAGCGAAGCCGCCGAAGAAGAAGATTTGTTCGGGGAGAAAAGTCTCACCCTGGACCGTATCGTTGTTGATGATCAAAGGAGCCATCGGGCCTAAAGGCGACGACACAGAGGAACTCTCAATGAAAGCACCAATGTCGGTGTCAAAACTGTCGGATCTCGGGTAGGGGGTCCCGAACTGTGCGTCTAGGCCGGATGGTAACAGGAGACAAGGGACACGATGTTTTTTACCCAGGTCCGGGCCCTCCCGATGGAGGTAATACCCTACTCCTTCTTGATTAATATTGATGATATGGGTAGTACAAGAGTAGATCTACCACGAGATCAAGGAGGCTAAACCCTAGAAGCTAGACTATGGTATGATTGTTGTGTATGGAGTTGATTGCCTACGGACTACAACCCTCCGATTTATATAGACACCGGATAGGGTTAGGGTTACATAAAGTTGGTTACAATGGTAGGAGATCTTGAATATCCGCATCGCCAAGCTTGCCTTCCACGCCAAGGAAAGTCCCATCCGGACACGGGACGAAGTCTTCAATCTTGTATCTTCATAGTCCAGGAGTCCGGCTGAAGGTATAGTCCGGCTACCCGAATACCCCCTAATCTAGGACTCCCTCAACCGGGGTGCTATATCCACCAAGAGGTAGCACTGTTTTATTTGAAGACCGTGTTTTTAGTCCGCTAGATACTGGCATCACCCGCTCCAATTCAAATGGCTGATAAACAGGAAACCTAGTTGAATGTACAGACATTGTATGATAGACAGATGCAATAGATAGTGTGGAAAAAAGAGGGCATGAAATAGTTGACATGTATATTGTTTAACTAAAATGGATAGCATGACATAATTTCACATATATGATGTCTATCTAAACTGGATAGCATAGCATAACATAATTCAAAGATATGATGAATAACTAAATATGATCGCATGACATAATTCACCTACATGTTATCTAAGTAATCAGGATCGCATCATTTAATTCACATATGTGATTTATATGCTAAACAGAGGGCATTTGATATGATGTCTGAACTAAGAACATGGTGTTGAATATTGTGTGTATGATGTCTAAACTATGCAATGCAAGACACCGTATGCATGATATGAGCAGTATAACCATGCCAAGTTAGAGCATACACCTTAGTGGGGGAATAGGACTGGTCATCTGTCTCTGAATCCATCTCTGAGGAGCTTGTGATGGCCTGGCTTATTAGGGATGATAGACTACTCATATTAATAAGGAATTCCTTCTTTTCCGGTAGCCCGTTCGGATAGAACTCCAAAGTTAAGCGTGCTCAGCTTGGAGTAGTGTCACGATGGGTGACCGACCGGGAAGTTGCTCCCGGGTGCGCTTTAGTGAGGACAAAGTGCGCAGAAAAGACTAGTATTGATCTGTGGGGCCAGTCTAGATCCCGCCAGGAGTAACGACTACCGGCGGGTGTGTCTGGGGCGTTACAAGTTGGTAACAGAGCCGACCCTCGCGATTACACGGATGGTTCCAGACAGGTGCGTGGTCATGTTGTTCATGACGTTTGTGACCCGTCGTGGCACCCGGCATGGCACATGTACCGGACTGGATGCACAAACGTATGTGCCAAGAGGGAACGTTCCTATGGCCCGACGAGGACGTCGGTTCCTCTAAGTGGGGGTGTATGTGATGGCCTGGCTTATTAGGGATGATAGACTACTCATATAAATAAGGAATTCCTTCTTTTCCGATAGCCCATTCGGATAGAACTCCAAAGTTAAGCGTGCTTAGCTTGGAGTAGTGTCATGATGGGTGACCGACCGGGAAGTTGCTCCCGGGTGCGCATGAGTGAGGACAAAGTGTGCAGAAAAGACTAATATTGATCTGTGGGGCCAGTCTAGATCCCGCCAGGAGTAACGACTACCGGTGGGTGTGTCCGGGGCATTACAGAGCTATCGGGACACAACAAGAGATCTTCTTCGACAGGTAGCACTGTCTGCTATGAAGGCCTTGTTTTCACTCCAGATTTTCCCATCTCCCACCCAAATGGTTGATTCACAGGAAGAGTAGTTTAATGTACAAACATTGTCGACAAATGGAAATGTAATGAAGAAAAGGATGGGCAAGATATCATTCAAATAGATGATGCCTGGTTAACAGGATGACATTGCACATTTCACATATATTATGGCTCGCTAAAAGACATGAGACTGCATAATTCATATATATGATATAAAAACTAAATAGGTGGCATTACAGAACATGTCTAAACTAAGCAGATGACATATATGATGTTAAAAGTAGGCACTACAAGGCAACATATGCATGATATGACTAACATCATCATGCCAAGGTAGAGCAAACACCTTGGGGGGTAAATAGGAGTGGTCAGCGGCGTCCGAATCTGCCTCAGAACAGATATCTTCCTCTGGATTACAATTTGGAGAGGGGTGGGGAGGGTTTGCCATTGAACCCACCATGGAGCGATGTCTGCATGACATTGTATTGCGCGCAAAACTCTTCTCTTTTTCTCTACATGTTCAGCATGATTGTGTACAATATTTGACATGCATACGAAAAAATATGGTGAGATTATGTAAGGAGCGCATGCAGAAATTTAGAGTGATGGTAACAACCAGTGGATCGATGTTTTTCCGTTGAACCAAAATGGCCCTAATGGATCGACGTGAATGTATAGTAATAAGTGATGCAACAAGTGTACAACCTCTTTGCCGTAGCCGTGTCGACCTTAGCATCATTGGGTTGGTCGCTGAAGCAGTTGAGGAAGAGGTGGCTGTTGGAGGTGTGGAGGAAGATCTGAGGAATCTGTAGACGGTGTCCAGGGCACTGCTCTGTTGTGACGGATCGTTCTGTCGTTGGAGCAGCTCCGGTGAGACGTAAGACGTCAAGGCTGAAGCAGCACAAGATAGACATCGTCAATCTCAAGTGGGATTCTAATAGCATCTCCAATAGATGATGTAA
The DNA here is from genome assembly GCF_002162155.2 of Triticum dicoccoides. Classification (NCBI taxonomy): domain Eukaryota; kingdom Viridiplantae; phylum Streptophyta; class Magnoliopsida; order Poales; family Poaceae; genus Triticum; species Triticum dicoccoides. Next base: position 458,312,046 of record NC_041384.1, on the reverse strand, counting down.
AATGGATGTAAAATTAACATCACCAAAAACCACCTGACTACAACAAATGAGGTAAAAACTGTTGACTCTGAACTTAACTGTCAAAACTGAAATTTACTATGGAATCTGAATGCTACTGTCGAAACTGAACGCAATGGTAGTAGAGAGGCACTTGACATGTAGTTTAGGGAGGGCCTGCAGTTCATCTTCAACCTGCACCCCCCTGAGCCGCCAGCCACCACCAACCGAACCGCCGGCCCCAGCGCCGCCTCGCCGCCCCAAAACAACTCGCCACCGCTGCCCCGACCAGCCCTCTAGGCCCCCCGCTCCCACCGTGAACCCCAAGATAGATAGTGGGGTACCTCTCTGGCGAGCCCCCGTCCCCGCTGCGGGTGGTTCTTCCTTAACTCCGGCAAGCCCCCCAACCCCTGAAAATCGACTGACCCAAAAGTCGATTCTGTCGACTGAAGTGTAGCTTAATCGGAGCAGAGCAGCAACACGAGCGAGGGGGAGAGCAGCAACAGCAGCTGGGCGAGCGAGCGATCGAGCGAGAGCTGGAGCACCAGTAGCAGATCCGGCTGGTATGGACGCCGCCATCGAAGGGGCCTCGCACTGGGGGAGAGCCGCCATGGAGATGTCACCCGCGGTGCCAGCTTCAAGGTAGCCGCTCCATGGGGGTGCGGGATGGAGCACCGTCGGTGCCGGGAGGTCACGTTAAGGAGAAGGTTCGATGCGATGAGTGTACAACCTCTTTGGTGGCGCCGAGTAGGCCTCGGCTTCGTCCAAGGAGTCGATGAGGATGCTGCGATTCCGGTGGAGCAGGTTAAGGCGACGCTGTGGGGATGGAGCAGCCGCGATAGACGAGGCGATCGTCAGAGAAGCTCCTTGGAGGTGGAGGACGGGGCGGCTGAACCGACGGGACGGCGAGATGGACGACGGATCCTCATCCGGGGAGGTGGACGAGGGACGTCGAGCTGTTGCGCTGGACGACGTCGTCGAGGAAGAGGCTCCGGCTAGGCAGTGGTGACGTGGCGGACGGAGGAGGGTGGGGTTTCACGGCTGGAGCGGAGAGGTTATGGCAGCCTGGGATTTCGAATGGCGAAAAGTGGATGATGGGAGGGGGTGAAGCATGACTTAGGAACGCGCTTGTCCAAGTGTAGGGTGTGTTACAAAAGTACCCCCCACCGATTTGAACTAGCGGCCCTTTCGGCTCAGGGTTAGAAGGGGGATTTCGCGTGTCGGGATTTGGCAGCTGGAGGGAGTTTTTGCGCGCGTTGTAATTTCGGGATAGCAAGGCGCGGGTTGTGAAGGCGCCAGTTTTGGGAGCACGATATCTGAATTTTCAGGATATAACAAGACGCGGGTTGAATTTTAGGGACAAGCCTAATGTGTAGTAATATTGTACTTGTACGTACCAAATCAATTCGCACTTCCCTCAACCAAAAAGAAAACAAAAAAATAAAACTATTCACACCACACAAAGAGAGAGTCTTGCCCCGTTTTACTATACAAATGCTATTCAAAGCTACTCCCTCCTTCCATCTATATAGGGCCTAATGCGTTTTTCGATGCTAGCTTTGACCAAATATTAGAGCAATGATATATGACATGCAACCTACACAAAGCACACCGTTAAATTCATCTGTGAAAGGTTCTTTCAGTGATATACTTTTCACATTGTGCATGCCATGTACTATTAATCTTGTCAATAGTCAAAGGCGGTCTTAAAAATCTCATTACGCCCTACATAGATGGAAGGAGAGAGTATGAATCCATGTTATGTCCGATTAAATTTTTTCGCTTGCTGTATAATGCATGTAACCTACTCATACCAACATTTTAGTGCATTCCAAATGTCTATACTACCGCTGCAATTCGAACTAAATTTGAATTCGTTTCTCTATTTCAATAAGAATCTACAATCATGATTGTTGCCAACTTCAACCATCATAGTTTCCTTGCTATCCGCCAGATATAAATCAGATGACCTATAATGCAGGATTGCAAGCACACCATCATCAACAACTCTGTTTTTATAAGAGTAGAGATAAAACATATTAAATGTAGTATACCATGTTCATAACCACACCATGTGTATCACCGTTATATATATTCACACATCCGTCGGTTTGAAACACTATGATAAATTCTTCAAATATCCAAATTTGCTTTTTATAATGAAGTATATATGATCTCTATTCGTCTTTTACACCCACACAACCCTCTTATCTTTGTAGCTAGCGCTAACTTTCTCTTGTGCATGCACACGCCCGCATCCCTCTCACCCTCCCTCAACATTCTCTAGCTCCATCGTGCAAATTCGTCTTTTCACTTTAGGTCGTTCACCCAGGGTGTGTGTAGGCCCCCGAGCTCCTTCTTTAAGGCACACATCGATCGATATACCTCTCTAGCCAGGTGTGCCTAGCACAAACACAAGCTTCCCCTCTTCTCTTGTCATCGTCCATGCCTCACTCCCACCACTCTTTTCATCATTCTCGTACTTGCACACTCCTCCCCCTCGATATAGTATGCCTCTCGTACCACCTCCTACATGCATCCCTCTCTCTCTATCCTTCTCCTCGTGCCTCATTTGCTTCTAACACACATGCATGTATACCGATCGATCTCCCAACATATACCTAGATTGACTTTAACTACCCCCATCGATCGACGTACCTCACAAGTTATGTCTCTCCTTTATCTTACAAAGGGTGATTGATCTTCCTATGTAGTTATGTCTGCTTACCACAACCACATCGTCCCCCCTCATCATTCGTGCATGCCTCCTGACCTGTCTCTCACACGCACGTGCACAGACAACAAGTAGCCATCTCCTCTCTTATTGATATTGCGGGTGTGCCCTCCGTTTGTCTAGCAAGCCTATCCCACCATTTGTTACAAGCAACTCCACTACCACCCCCTCCAACACTCTAGCTCTGTCTCTCTCCCAACCTTATTCATCTCCTACACATATGCATGGATGTCGATCGATCTCCCTTAATACATGAGGCAGATCGATCTCCTTAATACATGAGGTAGGCCTCTCTCCTCGTCCACACATATACCCGCCATTGTACCTCTATAGTTAATTGGGCCTCCCTCTTCCCCCACCACGCACGGATAGTCGAGCGCTGCAGGTAGGTATCCATGCCATAGAGACAAACTGCACATGTCCCATCTCACGTTCCAGTAGGCCAACCACTCTATATCTTTGACGCGGGCACACACAAATTCGATGGCACTCTTTATCAATCGCGCGCGCGTGCACACACACATCATCCCTCTCTTTGATTCTATGGACACCTCAAGCCGATGATACCTCCACTCTCTTCTCGTGGATCGCCCCCTCTATATATATGTTATATCCAGGACTCTATTTCACACACATTGCATATATTAAATTTTTTGATTGACCCCTCCCCCCAAAAAAACTCTCAAGAACCCACACACTGTATCTCTCTAGGTTTGTATCTCTCTCACACAACCCCACGCAGGTGGTGTACGTATACAAGAAGAGAATAGGTGCACCATGCACGTACTCATGCTTCGTGCCCAGCCACACCCACGCGGGTACACGGTGGAGCTCATTTCTTTTCGAAATGGCAGCCCACGTGCTAATTTGAACGCATGTAGCGGTTGTTTACCTAGGGAGGTCGTGTACCACGCGTGCACGAAACAAAGTTCGACTTGACGCGTTGCCGCGTTATTTTTAAATAAAGTTATAGCGCTCAGTGGCACATGCATAGAATATAAAATGATTTTTATGGAGGAAAAGGTAGTCCGCTCTTCAGAGTATCTCACACAAGGCTCCGGTGGTCTCTCTCTCTCACCCTTGGTCACTGATCCGGCCGCATCCCGTCCGCCGGGGGAAAGGGAGTGCAGTGGACTCTGTAACACGCACGATGCAACTATATCTCCCACGTGTCGAGGCACGACTTAGAGGCATAATCGCATTGAAGGCATATGTCACAAGTTAGGCAATCTTCACAACATCCCATGTAATATAGATAATAAAAGGGAAGATAACATAGTTGGCTTACACTCGCCACGTCAATAAAGTACATAAATAACATTACATCATTCAGACACTCATGGCCCGACTACGGCGCCAAAATAAAAGATAACCCAACATGCAACACGGTCCCGATCACCCCAACTAGGCACCACTACTGATCATGAGGAAAGGAAACATAGTATCATTGAGAGTCCTCGTCGAACTCCCACTTGAGCTCGAGCGCGCCACCTGGAGCGGGATCATCAGGCCCTGCATCTCATGTAATAGTAATCTGTGAGCCACAGGGACTCAGCAATCTCGCACCCTCGCGATCAAGACTATTTAAGCTTATAGGTAAGGCAAGGTAAATATGTGGAGCTGCAGCAAGCGACTAGCAAATATGGTGGCTATCCTGTTCGCAAAAGAGAGCGAGAAGAGGAGGCAAAGCGCGAGCGAGAAACTAGAGAGCAACCTGCGCAAGCATTACTCCAACACCGTGTCCACTTCCCGGACTCTGCCGAGAAGAGGCCATCACGGTAACACACTCAGTTGATTCATCTTAATTAAGTTAAGGTTCAAGTTATCTACAACCGGACATTAACAAATTCCCATCTGCCCATAACCGTGGGCACGGCTTTCGAAAGTTCAAATCCCTGCAGGGGAGTCCCAACTTAGCCCATGACAAGCTCTCACGGTCAACGAAGGAATAGACCTCCTCCCGAGACGTTCCGATCAGACTCGGTACCTCGGTTCTTCAAGACACTTTGACAGGTTAAAAAAAATCCAGCAACACCGCCCGAATGTGCCGACAAATCCCGATAGGAGCTGCACATATCTCTTTCTCAGGGCACACTCAAATTGTCTAAACTTCTGGTAGGCTAGCCCAGAGTTGCCCCTGGTAGCCACCGGCGGCTGA
>NC_041384.1:458282294-458306899 GCF_002162155.2 Triticum dicoccoides | reverse complement strand
AAAATAAGATGACCCTCGGGCTCCGGAAACCCAAGGGGAAAAAAGAGGCTAGGTGGCAAATGGTAAAACCAAGGTTGGGCATTGCTGGAGAAGCTTTAATGAAGGCGAACTATCAAGGGGTTCCCATTATAACCCAACCGCGTAAGGAACGCAAGAATCCGGGAACATAACACCGATATGACGAAAACTAGGGCGGCAAGAGTGGAACAAAACACTAGGCGAGAGGCCGAGCCTTCCACCCTTTACCAAGTGTATAGATGCATTAAGATAACTAGATAATATAATGATATCCCAACAAGTAAATAAATTTTCCAACAAGGAACGGTCTTCAATTTTCACCTTCAACTAGCAACGCTATAAGAGGGGCTGAGCAAAGCGGTAACATAGCCAATCAACGGTTTAATAGGACAAGGTGAGTTAGAGGTTTGACATGGCAATTTGGGAGGCTTGAAAGCAAGTGGTAGGCATCGTAGCATTGGCATAGCAAAAGAGCGAGCAAACTAGCATAGCAAAGATAGTAGTGATTTCGAGGGTATGATCATCTTGCCTGCAAAGTTGTCAGAGTTGACTGGATCCTCGAAAGCAAACTCAACGGGCTCCTCGTTAGCAAACTCGTCTCCCGGCTCTACCCAAACAATACAAACAAGCAAACGGAACACAATCAACCACGTGCAAAGCTCAAACAATATGATGCACAGATGGTATGCTATGCGAGATGCGATGCAGGATGCATATGCAAGATTTGACAAGGGATGCATGAACCTGGCCTCAACTTGGGAATCCAAGTGTGCCATTGGAAAGATGAGATGAAATCGATTGAAAACGATATAAAGAACGCCGGAATCGGAGTTACGGTTTGGAAATGACAAGCGATTCAAATATGACACCGGTCTGCGATTTACAGCAAGTAGCCATCTAAATGTAATTAGATGAATAAGCTACATCACCCAAACATGGCATAAAAATACATGGCAGGGATGCATTCAATGTGCTTAACAAAAGTCTAGCACTGAGCTACGGCCAAAACATCCATTAACAGGTTCAAACAAGCATGGCAAAAATGCATTTGGCAAAGAGATTTAAGACTTAGTGAAATTAACACTTGTCTGGAATCTCAGATCAGGTAGCACTCTTTGGAGCAACAAAACTACATGCTACATGACCTGAACATGGCAAAGTAAAGCATGGCACGGAGCTACTTAAAGAGCTTAACAAAAGTCCCTTAGTGACCTTGAGCCAAAAGGGATCAGAAAATACAATTGCAAGCATGTGAAGATGGCAAAAACATAATCAGTTCTCAGACTTAGTGAAAATTGGAGCATGCTGAAAACATATATCAAGTAGGCATGTTTGCGAGCTCGATGCACTCACTACGGAGTAAGTCATGATAATCTAAGCATACACCCATCAAGAATACATAAAAAGCAAGCTAGACATGGCAAGAACAACAACATAGCATGCACGGATCAACTACAACATCATCGGCAAAATCGCTAACAAGCAGACAATCTGCCCAGATTCACGAAGTAGCAAAAGTAGAGCTCGATTGACTCAAGCTAAAGTGCTCCATAATTGCAAACAAAGACATGGATGGATAGAGCACTACAAGATTAACAAAACATCCTTACTGATTATCCTCAAAAGAGGCACGGATCACTAGGAAAGAACATGAACATATGGCCATATGAGATAAACAACTCAAGGACTTAGTGGAAATGCTAAATCCCTGAAATCAGCATTACCAAGTGCCTCACTTTGCAAGCTTGTGCCAGTCACCACACACATCACAAAAATACATGGGTTGCACCTCTGGAAAGATGGAAAAACCCTTAACAAAACATATGTAGAGCTCATGGGCATATCATGCACACAATAATCATGGCAAAAATGATAAAAGCCTAAATGAAGTAGCAGATCTGACAATTATCCCAAGTAGCCCTCTTCTAACAGCATTTCGGGCATCAAGATGAACTCAAATGAAATTTATGCAATGGAATGAAATGATGTACTCTCTGAGATGAACATTTTGATATGCTATATGCCCAAAACGGAGCTACGGAGCAAAGTTACGGTATGATGAACATAGGCACTTGAAACTGGAAAAATCGGGGACTTAGAAGAATTTCAACCTCCGGATCTAGGGTTTGACCCAGGCACGCAAAATGAGGCAGTGGCGCTGCTCGCCGGAGATGACGAAGACGGCGACCGGCGAGGTCGGGGTCGCCGGATCCGGCTCTCCCGCGGCCGGATCTGGCCGGAGACGAGGTCGGGGAGGCGGCGGCCGGTCGGAGGCGACGCGCGGCGTCGGGGTGCGGCGGCGGCCACGGCGGCCCGGTGCGGCGCTGGCGAGAAGGAGCGGCGGCGCAGCGAACCGCTCCGGCCGGCTCGGACGGCGGCGCAGAGGAAGCGGCGGAGGCGGGCGCGCGGGCGAGGACGCGGGCCGGGAGGGCCTCCCGCGGGCTCGGGCGGGGCTCGGGCGGGCCTCGGGCGGCGGCGGCGATGTGGGGCTCGCCCAGGCCACGTGGCGGCGGCTGGTTGGTCGGCGGCGGCGGGCAGACGTGTCCGGCCCGATTCGGACACGTCCGACGGCGAGGGGATCTTTTTTTTAGGGTTACGGGAAGAAGGGGAAAGAGATTTTCGGGGGTGTCTTTAAATAGGCATAGAGGGAGTTAGGAGAGTGCAAATGAGGTGAGGTTTTCAGCCACGCGATCGTGATCGAACACTCTAGATGACAGAGAGGGCTTTGGTGGGTTTGGGCCCACTTGGAGGGGTGTCGGGCTGCAACACACGCGAGGCCTTTTCGGTCCCTCGGTTAACCGTTGGAGCATCAAACGAAGTCCAAATGGTACGAAACTTGACAGGCGGTCTACCGGTAGTAAACCAAGGCCACTTGTCAAGTCTCGGTCCAATCCGGAAATGTTTAATCCCCACACACGAAAGAAAGGTAGAAATGACCATCGGAGGAGAACGAAGCGCCGGAATGCAAAACGGACAACAGGGAAAAAGCTCGAATGCATGAGATGAACATGTATTCAAATGCAATGCACATGATGACATGATATGAGATGCATGACAACGATAACGACACACAGAGACAAAGACCTGAACCCGAGAAAATAAAATAACTTAAAGCCGGAAACGGCAAGAGTTGGAGTACAAATTGGGTAAGTTACATCCGGGGTGTTACAACACTCCACCACTACGAAAGGATCTCGTCCCGAGATCTAGGACTGAAAGAACGCCGGGTACTCAGAATAGAGGTGATCCTCGCGTTCCCAGGTAGCTTCATGGTTGGAATGGTGTGACCACTTGACTTTGAGGAATTTGATTGACTTGTTGCGAGTCTTGCGTTCAGTCTCTTCAAGAATAGCAACTGGGTGCTCACGATAGGAGAGATCTTCTTGGAGCTCAATGTCCTCGAAGTTGACGGTGCGGTCAGGAGTATTGAAGCACTTTTGAAGCTGAGAGACATGGAACACATCATGAACATTTGCAAAGTTTGAAGGAAGCTCGAGTTGATAGGCGAGGTCGCCTCTCTTGCTGACAATCTTGAAAGGTCCCACGTATCTGGGGGCAAGCTTCCCTTTGATACCGAAGTGACGAGTACCTTTCATAGGAGAGACGCAGAGGTAAACATGATCTCCGATCTCGAAAGACAAATCACGGTGCTTACTATCATAGTAGCTCTTCTGGCGGGATTGGGCTGCTTTGAGGTTATCTTGAATGACTTTGCACATTTCCTATGCCTCTGTGATTAAGTCATTACCCAAAAGCTGACGTTCACCGGTTTCAGTCCAGTTGAGAGGGGTACGGCACTTCCTGCCATACAGAATTACAAATGGGGCCTTGCCCGAACTTGCTTGAAAACTGTTGTTGTAGGAGAATTCAGCATAAGGAAGACAATCCTCCCACTTCATGCCAAAGGAGATCACACAAGCCCTGAGCATGTCTTCAAGAATCTGGTTGACACGCTTGACTTGACCGCTAGTTTGAGGATGGAAAGCTGTGCTGAAGCGGATGTTGTTGCCCATGGCCTTCTGAAAAGAATCCCAAAACTTGGAGGTAAAGATGCTTCCACGGTCTGAAGAGATCACTTGTGGAATACCGTGCAGAGAGACAATTCGAGAGGTATAGAGTTCCGCCAATTGATCTGCAGTGATTGACTCTTTGATAGGCAGAAAATGAGCCACTTTGGTGAGTTTGTCAATGACAACGAATATAGCATCATTGCCACGCTTGGACTTTGGAAACCCAGTCATGAAGTCCATTTCAATGTGGTCAAACTTCCATTCTGGAATGGCAAGAGGTTGGAGGAGACCCGCTGGCCTTTGGTGTTCTGCCTTCACTCTTCTGCAGACATCACATTCATTCACGAACTGAGCAATCTCGCGCTTCATTCGAGTCCACCAATAAGCCTGCTTGAGGTCCTGATACATCTTCGTACTCCCAGGGTGTATGGAGAGGAGAGAATTGTGAGCCTCGTTCATGATCACTTTACGAAGGTCACCTTTGGGCACAACAATACGATCCTCGAAGAAGAGAGTATCCTTGTCATCAAGGCGGTAGCACTTGTACTTGGGTTGACTCTTGGCAATCCCAATCTTCACCTTTTTCACCATAGCATCAAGAAGCTGGGCTTGGCGAATCTGGTCTTCCAAGGTAGGAGAGACTTGAAGGTTGGCGAGGAAACCTTGGGGAACAACTTGTAGGTTAATTTTGCGGAAAGCTTCACAAAGCTCGGGTTGATAAGGCTTGAGAATCAGACTATTGCAGTAAGCCTTTCTGCTCAATGCGTCAGCAATCACATTGGCCTTGCCTGGAGTATACTCGATACTCGGATTATACTCTTGAATCATTTCGACCCATCGAGTTTGCCTGAGGTTGAGATTAGGCTGAGTGAAGATGTACTTGAGACTCTTGTGGTCAGTGAAGATGTCCACTTTTCTTCCCAATAAGAGATGTCTCCAAGTCAAAAGAGCATGCACAACTGCCGCCAACTCGAGATCATGAGTGGGGTAGTTTTTCTCATTGGGCTTCAATTGGCGGGAGGTATAAGCAACAACTTTCTTCTCTTGCATCAACACTGCGCCAAGACCTTAGAGAGAGGCATCACAGAAGACCTCGTACGGCTTGGATTCATCAGGCAGAGTCAGAACTGGAGCAGTGATCAATTTCTCTTTCAAAGTGTTGAAAGCAATGTCACACTCCGGAGACCAAACGTACTTGACGTGCTTCTGGAGAAGATTTGAGAGAGGCTTCGCAATCTTAGAAAATTTTTCAACAAATCTTCGACAATAGCTTGCGAGACCGAGGAAGCTACGGAGTTGCTTCACGTTCTGAGGAGGTTCCCAATTCACAATTGCAGACACCTTCTCAGGATTCACGGCAATGCCCTTGGCAGAGATGATATGACCAAGATAAAGAACCTCATCGAGCTAAAATTCACACTTGGAGAACTTGGCGTAGAACTGATGTTCCCTGAGCTTATCGAGTACCAAACGCAAGTGCTTGGCATGATCTTCCATGTTCTTCGAGAAAACCAGAATGTCGTCGAGATAGACCAAAACAAAGTCATTGGTGTAGGCGTTGAAGATGAAGTTCATCATGCGAGAGAACGTCGGAGGAGCGTTGACGAGGCCAAAAGACATGACAGTGTATTCATATGAACCATAGCTTGTCCTGAAGGCCGTCTTGGGAATATCTTGCTCACGGATACAAATCTGATGATAACCCATACGGAGATCAAGCTTGGAGAATACTTGGGCACCTTTGAGTTGTTCGAACAGCTCGTTGATGTTGGGAAGTGGATATTTGTTCTTGATGGTCTTCTTGTTCAATGGACGGTAATCAACACAAAGTCGGTCCGTTCCATCCTTCTTCTTCACAAAAAGAACACCACAACCCCATGGAAAAGAACTAGTCCGGATGAGACCCATTCTCTCTTGAATATCGAGTTGCTTCTTCAGCTCCTTCAACTCTTCAGGTCCGAGCTTGTAAGGACGCTTGCACACTGGTTCCGTGCCGGGCTCTAGATCAATAACGAATTCAACTGGCCGGTGCAGAGGCATTCCTAGAAGCTCTTCTGGAAAGACGTCTTGATATTCGCAAATGACTGGAATCTGCGAGATAGCATCCAGTTCACCCTTCTCATTGAGAGAAAACAGACGGATGGTATTATCCCGAGGAGCAAAGACAATTACATCCTCAGACGAATGAGTCAATTTAATCTGCCTGGCTGCACAATCAAGCTGAGCCTTGTGCTTAAAAAGCCAATCCATTCCGAGAATAAGATCAATATCCGAGTTACCAAGGATCATTGGAGAAGCCAGAAACTTGAAATCACCCATCGAGATAGAAATATTCGGAACCTCGTAGTTAGCAAGCAAACATCTACCCGGAGAGACAACTGCTAACGGTTTATGAATAACTTGGGAAGTCAACTCATGCTTAGATGCAAAAGGTTTTGAGATGAAGCAATGCGATGCACCAGTGTCAAAAAGAACTTTAGCTGGAATATCATTAACAGGAAGGTTACCCATGATGACATCTGATGAATCCTCTGCCTGAGCTGCATTCACCATATTGACCTTGGCGTACTTGGGGTTATGCTTGACCAGAGCTGTACTTGCCGATCTCACAGGAGGAGGAGGAGGAAGACGCCTCTGATTGAAGCACTTGTTGGCATAGTGACCCTTCTATTGGCACTTGTTGCACGTGACCTCTGAAAGCGGACGGTGATACGGAGCACTCGATCTTGGAGCTTGAGACGAAGTCTTGTTCTGAAAGCCAGGGTTGGGTGGGTGGGAAGATCCACTGCCACCTTTGCTCTTTTGCTGATACGGCTGACGAAACGGAGGAGGAGGAAGCCAATACTTCTACTGCTTGGCCACTTGAGTAGAGGAAGAAGGAGTAGCATCTCTGACTCGCTTCTTGGAAGCATCACACCTCAACTAAGCAGCCTCTTGCTTCAACGCCATGTTGTAGAACTCATTGTATCTCAAGGGCTCAAAGAGGACAAGAGCTAGCTGAATTTCTTCTCTAAGACCACCCCTGAACTAGTATATCATGCTCTTCTCATCAGGTACGTCCTTCTTAGCAAAGCGGGCAAGCTTTTGAAACAACTTGTTGTAGTCATAGACAGACAAAGAGCCTTGCTTCAGGTTGCGGAATTCCTCACGCTTGCTTTCAACCACGCTCTGAGGGATATGGTGGGCTCTGAAATCTTGATGGAATTCATCCCAGGTAATTACACGTCCACCTCTGGAGTCCTTGTACTGCTGGAACCATTCTGTAGCTTGATCTTTGAGTTGGAAGGAAGCGAACTTGACGAAGTCCTCAGGCCTGACGTTACTGCACTCGAAATGCTTGCACAGATCCACAAGCCAATCGTCAGCATCGGTTGCCTCAACACAATTGCTGAAAGTCTTTGGCCCGTTAGCAAGGAACTGGTTGAGTGTAGCAAAGTGATTCTGATTGTTGCCTTGGTTCCCTTGGTTGCCTTGATAACACTCTTGAAGAATTTGCATGATCAACTGTGTGTTTGCATTGGTTGCGGCCATCACAGCTTGCCATGCCTCCGGAGGAGGTGGAGGTGGTGGCGGATCAGGATTCGGAGTCGTGCGTGTTGGAGGAGCCATCCTGAAGAGGTTGACATCCATTAGCACATTGATAGACAAATATTGAAGCTGAATCCAACAGAATGAAAATTGCAACATATAGTCTTCACATCCGAACAAAATGAACAAATGCATTCCTCTTGAAATGGTCACATATCCATAAATTGAGAAGCCACGTAGAATTAAGGTAGAGAAATAAATCCACAAGGTACAGATCAATAACGAATACTCGGTAAGAAATCCCAATCTCAAACCAAATATCCGTGGAAGAAGAACTAGAGCTACTAGAATTCCCACCTATGAAACTCCCGAACCTTTCCGATTATGCAATCAGGTGTTGGGGATACAGGGGAAGCATAATATCTCACCCAAATCTAGCAAATCCTACATCCAGCTATATCCATCCTTCAACACATAACCGAGAAAAAAACTTCGGAAACCATCTACCTCAACCTTCGAAAAGCATCCGTTATACAAGTTATGGTGATACTCCCGAACTCCCGCCCCAGTACTGGGTGGCGTCGAGGTTATCTCACCAACGAACTGCATAAAAGAGATTTTCGATGTCGGCGTACTAAACTCAGGTTTTCCAGAATTGCATCGATAAAATTATGACGACAACACCTCAGAGCTCAACTCCCCGGGACACTTCCACAAAACCCCTGACAGGAGGCACCAAGACAATGTTCTCATCATAAAACCATCGGAACGATTCCAAGATACCCGTGTGATCCTAAATTTTTTTTAGTGAAATTTGAGAAGAGACAAGTCAAAACTCTACGTCAGGATGTCTTACCATAGCGATGAGGAGACTGGGAAGTAAAAAGAATTCCTAAACTCTCCAATATATAATTCCTAAATGACTCAAAACATTTTTCTAGACACAACTCGGCCGCTAATAAAGATCAAGCAATGGGGCTCCTAAAGTCGGGGAAGGCTCTGATTACCAACTTGTAACACCCTCGATGCGACTATGTCTCCCACGTGTCGAGGCACGACTTAGAGGCATAATCGCATTGAAGGCATATGTCGCAACTTAGGCAATCTTCACAACATCCCATGTAATATAGATAATAAAAGGGGAGATAACATAGTTGGCTTACACTCGCCATGTCAATCAAGTACATAAATAACATTACATCATTCAGACACTCATGGCCCGACTACGGCGCCAAAATAAAAGATAACCCAACATGTGACACGGTCCTGATCACCCCAACTAGGCACCACTACTAATCATCAGGAAAGGAAACATAGTATCGTTGAGAGTCCTCGTCGAACTCCCACTTGAGCTCGAGCGCGCCACCTGGAGCGGGATCATCAGGCCCTGCATCTGATGTGATAGTAATCTGTGAGCCACTGGGACTCAGCAATCTCGAACCCTCGTGATCAAGACTATTTAAGCTTATAGATAAGGCAAGGTAAATATGTGGAGCTGCAGCAAGCAACTAGCAAATATGGTGGCTATCCTGTTCGCAAAAGAGAGCGAGAAGAGGAGGCAAAGCGCGAGCGAGAAACTAGAGAGCAACCTGCACAAGCATTACTCCAACACCGTGTCCACTTCCCGGACTCCGCCGAGAAGAGGCCATCACGGTAACACACTCAGTTGATTCATCTTAATTAAGTTAAGGTTCAAGTTATCTACAACCGGACATTAACAAATTCCCATCTGCCCATAACCGCGGGCATGGCTTTCGAAAGTTCAAATCCCTGCAGGGGAGTCCCAACTTAGCCCATGACAAGCTCTCACGGTCAACGAAGGAATAGACCTCCTCCCGAGACGTTCCGATCAGACTCGGTACCTCGGTTCTTCAAGACACTTCGATAGGTTAAAACAAATCCAGCAACACCGCCCGAATGAGCCGACAAATCCCGATAGGAGCTGCACATATCTCTTTCTCAGGGCACACTCAGATTGTCTAAACTTCTGGTAGGCCAGCCCGGAGTTGCCCCTGGTAGCCACCGGCGGCTGACGAGTTGGGCCAACACTCAGAGGAGCACTGGCCCGGGGGGGTTTAAAATAAGATGACCCTCGGGCTCCGGAAACCCAAGGGAAAAAAAGAGGCTAGGTAGCAAATGGTAAAACCAAGGTTGGGCATTGCTGGAAAGCTTTAATCAAGGCGAACTATCAAGGGGTTCCCATTATAACCCAACCGCGTAAGGAACGCAAAAATCCGGGAACATAACACCGATATGACGGAAACTAGGGCGGCAAGAGTGGAACAAAACACTAGGCGAGAGGCCGAGCCTTCCACCCTTTACCAAGTGTATAGATGCATTAAGATAACCAGATAATATAATGATATCCCAACAAGTAAATAAATGTTCCAACAAGGAACGGTCTTCAATCTTCACCTGCAACTAGCAACGCTATAAGAGGGGCTGAGCAAAGCGGTAACATAGCCAATCAACGGTTTGCTAGGACAAGGTGGGTTAGAGGTTTGACATGGCAATTTGGGAGGCTTGAAAGCAAGTGGTAGGCATCGTAGCATTGGCATAGCAAAAGAGCGAGCAAACTAGCATAGCAAAGATAGTAGTGATTTCGAGGGTATGGTCATCTTGCCTGCAAAGTTGTCAGAGTTGACTAGATCCTCGAAAGCAAACTCAACGGGCTCCTCGTTAGCAAACTCGTCTCCCGGCTCTACCCAAACAAGACAAACAAGCAAACGGAACACAATCAACCACGCGCAAAGCTCAAACAATATGATGCACAGATGGTATGCTATGCGGGATGCGATGCGGGATGCATATGCAAGATTTGACAAGGGATGCATGAACCTGGCCTCAACTTGGGAATCCAAGTGTGCCACTGGAAAGATGAGATGAAATCGATTGAAAATGATATAAAGAACGCCGGAATCGGAGTTACGGTTTGGAAATGGCAAGCGATTCAAATATGACACCGGTCTGCGATTTACAGCAAGTAGCCATCTAAATGCAATGAGATGAATAAGCTACAGCACCCAAACATGGCATAAAAATACATGGCAGGGATGCATTCATGATGCTTAACAAAAGTCTTGCACTGAGCTACGGCCAAAACATCCATTAACAGGTTCAAATAAGCATGGCAAAAATGCATATGGCAAACAGATTTCAGACTTAGTGAAATTAACACTTGTCTGGAATCTCAGATCAGGTAGCACTCTTTGGAGCAACAAAACTACATGCTACAGGACCTGAACATGGAAAAGTAAAGCTTGGCATGGAGATACTCAAAGAGCTTAACAAAAGTCCCTTAGTGACCTTGAGCCAAAAGGGATCAGAAAATACAATTGCAAGCATGTGAACATGGCAAAAACATAATCAGTTCTCAGACTTAGTGAAAACTGGAGCATGCTGAAAACAGATATCAAGTAGGCATGTTTGCTAGCTCGATGCACTCAATACGGAGCAAATCATGATAATCTAAGAATACACACATCAAGAATACACAAAAATCAAGCTAGACATGGCAAGAACAACAACATAGCATGCACGGATCAACTACAACATCATCGGCAAAATCGCTAACAAGTAGACAATCTGCCCAGATTCACGAAGTAGCAAAAGTAGAGCTCGATTGACTCAAGCTAGGGTGCTCCATAATTGCAAAAAAAGACATGGATGGATAGATCACTACAAGATTAACAAAACATCCTTACTGATCATCCTCAAAACAGGCACCGATCACTAGGAAACAACATGAACATATGGCCATATGAGATAAACAGCTCAAGGACTTAGTGGAAATGCTAAATCCCTGAAATCAGCATTACTAAGTGCCTCACTTTGCAAGCTTGTGCTAGTCACCACACACATTACAAAAATACATGGGTTGCACCTCTGGAAAGATGGAAAAACCCTTAACAAAACATATGTAGAGCTCATGGGCATATCATGCACACAATAATCATGGCAAAAATGACAAAAGCCTAAATGAAGTAGCAGATCTGACAATTATCCCAAGTAGCCCTCTTCTAACAGCATTTCAGGCATCAAGATGAACTCAAATGAAAATGATGCAATGGAATGAAATGATGTACTCTCTGAGATGAACATTTTGATATGCTATATGCCTAAACCGGAGCTACGGATGCAAAGTTACGGCATGATGAACATAGGCACTTGAAACTGGAAAAATCGGGGACTTAGAAGAATTTCGACCTCCGGATCTAGTGTTTGACCCAGGCACGCAAAATGAGGCGGCGACGCTGCTCGCCGAAGATGACGAAGACGGCGGCCGGCGAGGTCGGGGTCGCCGGATCTGGCTCTCCCGTGGCCGGATCTGGCCAGAGACGAGGTCGGGGAGGCGGCGGCCGGCCGGAGGCGACGCGCGGCGTCGGGGTGCGGCGGTGGCCGCGGCGGCCCGGTGCGGCGCCGGGGAGAAGGCGCGGCGGCGCGGCGAACCGCTCCGGCCGGCTCGGGCGGCGGCGCAGAGGAAGCGGCGGAGGCGGGCGCGCGGGCGAGGACGCGGGCCGGGAGGGCCTCCCGCGGGCTCGGGCGGGCCTCGGGCGGCGGCGGCGATGTGGGGCTCGCCCGGGCCACGTGGCGGCGTCTGGTTGGTCGGCGGCGGTGGGCAGACGTGTCCTGCCCGATTCGGACACGTCCGGCTGCGAGGGGATCTTTTTTTTAGGGTTACGAGAGGAAGGGGAAAGAGATTTTCGGGGGTGTCTTTAAATAGGCATAGAGGGAGCTAGGAGAGTCCAAATGAGGTGAGGTTTTCGGCCACGCGATCGTGATTGAACGCTCTAGATGACGGAGAGGGTTTTGGGCCCACTTGGAGGGGTGTTGGGCTGCAACACACACGAGGCCTTTTCGGTCCCTCGGTTAACCGTTGGAGCATCAAACGAAGTCCAAATCGTACGAAACTTGACAGGCGGTCTACCGGTAGTAAACCAAGGCCGCTTGGCAAGTGTCGGTCCAATCTGGAAATGTTTAATCCCCACACATGAAAGAAAGGTAGAAATGACCACCGGAGGAGAACGAAGCGCCGGAATGCAAAACGGACAACGGGGAAAAGCTCGAATGCATGAGATGAACATGTATGCAAATGCAATGCACATGATGACATGATATGAGATGCATGACAACGATAACGACACACGGAGACAGAGACCCGAACTCGAGAAAATAAAATAACTTAACGCCGGAAACGGCAAGAGTTGGAGTACAAATTGGGTAAGTTACATCCGGGGTATTACAGCCTCTCTCTCTCACCGTTGGTCACTGATCCGGCCGCATCCCGTCTGCTGGGGGAAAGGGAGGAAGTGCATCGTTTCTCCGTTCGACGACGCTGAGGCAGCACGTCCCGATCTGCGGTACGCGCCGTTCTCTCTGAACAAGCTCCAGTGCGGCAGGGCCTACGCCACCTGCTCGCAGATTCCGCCCGCCGCCGCTCACCTAGTTACATCCCGACGACCTCCAGGTATCCCATCCGGCCTTGCTCCACTGCCCATTTTCCCACGTCGCTGCATGTGGATCTTCCATAGTTATTTGCCCAAAACGTCGCTCGTCCAGCATACTTTCTATATTGCATTTTCGTCCTCACACCGTTTTAGACAAACACAACCGTGTTGTTATCTTCCCTTAGGACAAGGAATATGCTTCTTTTTTGTCGTCGCATGTGTCATCAACTGTTATTGGCCAGTAATTGTTTCCTTTCCACCTCTTTTTTGCAAACAGGGCTATCCATTTCACGTCGTTGCTATTGCGACCTTTTGGTGAACTGCACAAATCACTTTTTTCTTAAGAGTGTTTTGTGCAGTTGTACTAAAATGTCACACGGGCAACATCTCTACATTTCAGTGCGACTGCACAAAGGGAGATTGGTTTTGCTCTATCCTCCTCATCCAACTCCGAGCCTAATCTTCTCCAACTAGTTAGTCTTAAGAGAGATTGCAAAGGTGACCGACTTCTACTTGTGTGTTTATTGTTTCATCAGCAGTCCTCTATTATCGTAATCACACTTGATATCTTTGGAACAGGGACGCTCAGCTCTATTTTAGTGGAACTGCACAAAATGATCGGAATGTTGCATGCTCGAGACAGCTACTTTTTTTCCCAACATGCCTTGTTGATTTAGACAAAGCTGGGGGGACCTTGCTGCCAATGAAAGCATGGATCAATTTTAATTTAACACCTTCTCACAACTTTGTCTTCAGTTGTGATGTAATTATTAGCTCTGATCTGCTAATAATTGACATGCATTAGCAAGGAAGTTAGTTTTTTATTGTTTCCTAAAGAGCATCGATGGCAAGACACGCGAAACAAGAGCTGAAAGCTCACACCATTGTACAATTTCATGTCGCTGGAAAATTATTTGTATAGTACATCAATTATGTAAACAAATGATGGAAGCTTGATAGCATTGCTAGAAGCCTCTTCATCATCCGGGTCCATGTGCCATGCACAAAATTATACTCATTCGTTCCTAAATATTTGTCTTTTTACAAATTTCAAACGGGCATATTTTAGAGTGTAGATTCACTCATTTTGCTTCGTATGTGTACTCCCTCCGTTCCTAAATATTCTATTCGTCTTAACAGAGATTTCAACAAGTGACTACATACGGAGAAAAATGAGTGAATCTACACTCTAAAATATGTCTATATACATCCATATGTGCCAGTCCATTTGAAATCTCTAAAAAGACAAATATTTGAGAGAGAGAATAGTCACTCGTTGAAATCTCTAGAAAGACAAATACTCCAGAGTATATTTAAGAACCGAGGGGGTAGTGCACAACCGCATGGGAGACTCAGCCCGGTCGTTGCGCCGCATTAATAGTGAGTATTGAGCAGTCAAATCATAAGCCCCACCATTCCCACTATAAGTTGCTCTGAAGAAGCAACCATCAATATGCTCTTCTTTGAATCCGCTCATACTACTCCTTCCGTCACTGTTTATACAACGCGCTTCAGAAAAAAGAAAAAAAATCTGTGGGACCAAGGCGACTAGTGATCGGCCTGAAAAATAGCATTGGTAGTTATAGCACAGCGTCTATTACTAGAGTGAATAATGCGTATACACATTCATGCAATGCTTCCACCCCGGGTACACACATGCATGCACTCCGTAGTAGTACAGTACATGGAGAGAAAATTGTGGACTTGATTGCGGTTACCACGCCCTAATTAATTGAGCATTATACCAAACGCGTCTAAAGTCTCTCTGGTGGTGGAAATGCATTGAGAGAAATGCATCATAATGAAGCGCGCCCTGTAAACTGTGACGGAAGGTGGAGTAGTATGAAGATGCAAAACCCGTTGGGGAACATAGCAGAAATTCAAAATTTTCTACGCATCACCAAGATCAATCTATGGAGTAATCTACCAACAAGGGAAGGAGAGTGCATCTACATACCCTTGTAGATCGCTAAGAGGAAGCGTTCAAGTGAACGGGGGTGATGGAGTCGTACTCGTCGTGATCCAAATCACCGATGATCCTAGTGCCGAACGGACGGCACCTCCGTGTTCAACACACGTACAGCCCGGTGACCTCTCCTATGCCTTGATCCAGCAAGGGGAGAAGGAGAGGATGGGGAAGACTCCATCCAGCAGCAGCACGACGGCGTGGTGGTGGTGGAGGAGCGCGGGACTCCAGCAGGGCTTCGCCAAGCACTACGAGAGACGAGGAGGAAGAGGGGTAGGGCTGCGCCAATAGGGAGATTCAATCGTATGTTGGGCTGCCCATTTGCTCAAGTATATATAGGGGGAGGGGAGGGGCTGCACCCCCACCTAGGGTTCCCTCCCTAGGGGTGGCAGCCAGCCCTAGATCCCATCTAGGGGGCGGTCAAGGGGGGAGAGAGGGGGGGCGCACCACTAGGTGGGCCTTAGGCCCATCTGAGCCTAGGGTTTCCCCTTTTTCCCTTCTCTCTTTGCCTTGGGCCCTGGAGGGGGGGGGGGCGCACCAGCCCACCTGGGGCTGGTCCCCTCTCACACTTGGCCCACGCAGCCCTCTGGGGCAGGTAGCCCCACCTGGTGGACCCCCGGGACCCTCCCGATGGTCCCGATACATTACCGATAGCACCCGAAACTTTTCCGGTGACCAAAACAGGACTTCCCATATATAAATCTTTACCTCCGGACCATTCCAGAACTCCTCGTGATGTCCGGGATCTCATCCGGGACTCCGAACAACATTCGGTAACCGCGCACATACTTTCCCTATAACCCTAGCGTCATCGAACCTTAAGTGTGTAGACCCTACGGGTTCGGGAGTCATGCAGACATGACCGAGACAACTCTCCGGTCAATAACCAACAGCGGGATCTGGATACCCATGTTGGCTCCCACATGCTCCACGATGATCACGTCGGATGAACCACGATGTCGAGGATTCCATCAATCCCATATTCAATTCCCTTTGTCTATCGGTATGATACTTGCCCGAGATTCGATCGTCGGTATCCCGATACCTTGTTCAATCTCGTTACCGGCAAGTCTCTTTACTCGTTCCGTAACACATCATCCCGTGATCGACTCCTTGGTCACATTGTGCACATTATGATGATGTCCTACCGAGTGGGCCCAGAGATACCTCTCCGTTTACACGGAGTGACAAATCCCAGTCTCGATTCGTGCCAACCCAACAGACACTTTCGGAGATACCTGTAGTGTACCTTTATAGCCACCCAGTTACGTTTTGACGTTTGGCACACCCAAAGCACTCCTACGGTATCCGGGAGTTGCACAATCTCATGGTCTAAGGAAATGATACTTGACATTGGAAAAGCTTTAGCATATGAACTACACGATCTTTGTGCTGGGCTTAGGATTGGGTCTTGTCCATCACATAATTCTCCTAATGATGTGATCCCGTTATCAACGACATCCAATGTCCATGGTCAGGAAACCGTAACCATCTATTGATTAACGAGCTAGTCAACTAGAGGCTTACTAGGGACATGGTGTTGTCTATGTATCCACACATGTATCTGAGTTTCCTATCAATACAATTCTAGCATGGATAATAAACGATTATCATGAACAATGAAATATAATAATAACTAATTTATTATTGCCTCTAGGGCATATTTCCAACAGTCTCCCACTTGCACTAGAGTCAATAATCTAGTTCACATCGCTATGTGATTAACACTCACAGGTCACATCGCCATGTGACCAACATCCAAGAGTCTACTAGACTCAATGATCTAGTTCACATCACTATGTGATAAACACTCAAAGAGTTCTGGGTTTGATCATGTTATGCTTGTGAGAGAGGTTGTAGTCAACTGGTCTTGCCATATTCATATCCCTATGTATTTCGCAAAACTTTATATCGTAGATGCTGCTACCTCGTTCCACTTAGAGCTATTCCAAATTATTGCTCCATTATACGTATCCGACATCTCTACTCAGAGCTATCCGGATAGGTGTTAAGCTTGCATCGACATAACTCTTTACGTCGAACTCTTTATCACCTCCATAACCAAGAAACATTTCCTTATTTCTCTAAGGATAATTTTGACCGCTATCTGGTGGTCCAGTCCTAGATCACCTTTGTACCCTCTTGCCAGACATGTGGCAAGGCACACATCAGGTGCGGTACTCAGCATGGCATACCGTATAGAGCCTATGACAAAAGCATAGGGGACGACCTTCGTCCTTCCTCTTTCTTCTACCGTGGTCAATCTTTGAGTCTTACTCAACTTCACACCTTACAACTCAGGTAAGAACCCCTTCTTTGACTGATCTATTTTGAACTCCTTCAAAAACATGTCAAGGTGTGCGTTCTTTGAAAGTATCATCAGGCGTCTTGATCTATCTCTATAGATCTTGATGCTTAATATGTAAGGAGTTTTATCCAGGTCTTCCTTTGAAAATCACTCTTCAAACAACCGTTTATGCTTTCCAGAAATTCTACATTATTTCGGATCAACAATATGTCATCCACATATACTTATCAGAAATGTTGTAGTGCTCCCACTCACTTTCTTGTAAATACAAGTTTCTAGCAAACATTGTATAAACCTAAAAGCTTTGATCACTCCATCAAAGCATATATTCTGACTCTGAGATACTTGCTCTAGTCCATAGAAGGATTGATGGAGCTAGCATACCTTTTAGCATCCTTAGGATCGACAAAACCTTTTATTGTATCACATACAAACTTTTCTTACGGAAACTGGTAAGAAAACTTGTTTTGACATCCATCTGTCAGATTTCATAATCGAAAAATATAGCTAATGCTAACATGATTCCGACGGACTTAAGCATCGCTACGGGTGAGAAAATCTCATCGTAGTCAACTCCTTGAACTTGTGAAAGACCTTTTTGCCACAAGTCGAGCTTCCTAGACGGTAACATTACCGCCCACGTCTGTCTTCTTCTTAAAGATCCATTTATCTCAAGGCTTGCCGATCAACGGGCAAGTCCACCAAAGTCCATACTTTGTTCTGATACATGGATCCTATCTCGGATTTCATGGTTTCTAACCATTTGTTAGAATACGGGCCCACCATCGCTTCTCCATAGCTCGTAGGTTCATTGTTGTCTAACAACATGATATCTAAGACAGGATTACCGTACCACTTAGGAGTAGTACATGTCCTTGTCGACCTATGAGGTTCGATAGCAACTTATCCGAAGCTTCATGATCACTATCATTAACTTCCTGTTCAACAGACGTAGGCTCCACAGAAAACATCTTTCTGTGTTGCGTCACTCTCTGGTTGAAGTAAAGGTTTGACAACCTCATCAAGTTCTATCTTCCTCCCACTCAATTCTTTCGAGAGAAACTCCTTCTCGAGAAAGGACCCGTTCTTAGCGACAAACAATTTGCCCTCGGATCTGAGATAGAAGGTATACCCACCTATCACCTTTGGGTATCCTATGAAGATGTGTTTGTCCGCTTTTGGGTCCGAGCTTCTCCGGCTGAAGCCTAAAGCATCGCAGCCCCAAACATTAAGAAACGACAACTTTGGTTTCTTGCCAAACCAATGCTCATATGACATCGTCTCAACGGACTTAGATGGTGTCCTATCTAAAGTGAATGCAGCTGTCTCTAACGCATAACCTCAAAATGAAAACGGTAGATTGGTAAGAGACATCATAGATTGCACCATATTTCATAGGGTTCGATTACGACGTCCGGGCACACCATTACAACTGTGGTGTTCCAGGTGGCTTCAACTGTGAAACAATTCCACAATGTATTAAGTGATTTGCCAAACTCATAACTCAGAAAATCCCCTTTTGATCAGATTGTAGGAACATGATCTTATTGTTATGATGATTCTTAACTTCACTCTGAAATCGCTTGAACTTTTCAAACGTTTCAGACTTGTACTTCATTAAGTAAATATACCTATATCTACTCAAATCGTCAGTGAAGATGAGAAAATAGCGATATCCACCGCACGCTTCAATTCTCATTGGATCACACGCATCAGCATGCATGGTTTCCAACAAGTCACTTGTCCGTTTCATTGCACCTGAAAACGGGGTCTTAGTCATCCTGCCCATGAGGCATGGCTCGCATGTGTCAAGCGATTCAAAATCAAGTGACTCCAAACATCCATCGATATGGAGTTTCTTCATGCATCTTACGCCAATATGACCTAAGCGGAAGTGCCACAAGAAAGTGGTACTATCATTATTAACTCTACATCTTTTGGCGTGAACATGTGTATCACCACGACCGAGATTCAATGAACCATTCACATAGGGTGCATGACCACGAAAGGTATCATTCATGTAAACAGAATAACCATTATTCTCTAACTTAAATGAATGACCGTATTGCAATGAACATGATCAAATCATATTCATGCTCAACGTAGACACCTGATAACATTGATCTAGGTTCAATACTAATCCCGAAGGCAGATGGAGCGTGCGATGGTGATCTCATCAACTTTGGAAACACTTCCAACACACATCGTCACCTCGCCCTCAGCCAGTCTCCGTTTAGTCGTAGCTTTTG
This sequence comes from Triticum dicoccoides, assembly GCF_002162155.2. Classification (NCBI taxonomy): domain Eukaryota; kingdom Viridiplantae; phylum Streptophyta; class Magnoliopsida; order Poales; family Poaceae; genus Triticum; species Triticum dicoccoides. The sequence goes on along the minus strand of NC_041384.1, from coordinate 458,287,373 downwards.
CTTCAAGTCACCAATAATAGTAACTGAACCGGTATCCAATACCCAGGTGCTACCAGGAGTACTAGTGAGGTACACATTAATAACACGTATATACTTTGTTGAAGTTTCCAGCCTTATTATCTACCATGCATTTGGGGTAATTCCGCTACCAGTGACCGTTCCCCTTACAATAGAAGCACTTAGTCTCGGGTTTGGGTTCAACCTCGGGTTCCTTCACTTGAGCGGCAACTGGTTTGCCATCCATATGAAGTTTCCTTTCTAGCCCTTGCCCTTCTTGAAACCAGTGGTCTTGTTAAACCATCAACACTTGATGCTCCTGCTTGATTTCTACCTTTTGCGGTCTTAAGCACCGCGAACAGCTCCGGGATCAACTCCATACCTTGCATGTCATAGTTCATCACGAAGATCCAGTAGCTTAGTGATAGTGTCTAGAGAACTCTATCAATCACTATCTTATCTGGAAGTTTAACTCCCACTTGATTTAAGTGATTGTAGCACCCAGACATTCTGAGCACATGCTCACTAGCTGAGCTATTCTCCTCCATCTTGTTGGCAAAAGAACTTGTCAGAGGTCTCACACCTCTCAACACGGGCATGAGCCTGAAATCCCAATTTCAGCTCTTGGAACATCTCATATGTTCTATGGCGTTCAAAACGTCATTGGAATCCCGATTCTAAGCCGTAAAGTATGGTGCACTAAACTATCAAGTAGTCATCAGGATATGTCTGTCAGGTGTTCACACCATCCACAGACGACATTGTAGGGGTTTGCACATCGAGCGGTGCATCAAAGACGTAAGCCTTCTGTGTAGCAGTGAGGACACTCCTCGGACTACGGACCTAGTCCGCATCATTGCTTACAATATCTTTCAACTTGATCTTTCTCTAGGAACGTATTGAAACAGGGAGCTACAACGTGAGCTATTTATCTACAACATATTTGCGAAGACAATTTAGACTATGTTCATGATAATTGAGTTCATCTAATGAACTCCCACTCAGATAGACATCCCTCTAGTCATCTAAGTGAAACATGATCCGAGTCAACTAGGCCGTGTCCGATCATCACGTGAGACGGACTAGTCAACATCGGTGAACATCTTCATGTTGATTGTATCTTCTATACGACTCATGCTCGACCTTTCGGTCTTCCGTGTTCCGAGGCCATGTATGTACATGCTAGGCTTGTCAAGTCAACCTAAGTGTATTATGTGTGTAAATCTGGCTTACACCCATTGTATTCGAATGTTAGAATCTATCACACCCGATCATCACGTGGTGCTTCGAAACAACGAACCTTCGCAACGGTGCACAGTTAGGGGGAACACTTTCTTGAAATTTTAGTGAGGGATCATCTTATTTAAGCTACCGTCGTTCTAAGCAAATACGATTTAAAACATGATAAACATCACATGCAATCAAATAGTACATGATATGGCCAATATCATTTTGCTCCTTTTGATCTCCATCTTCGGGGCTCCATGATCATCGTTGTCACCGGCATGACACCATGATCTCCATCATCATGATCTCCATCATCGTATCTTCTTGAAGTTGTCTCATCATCTATTACTTCTACTACTATGGCTAACGCTTTAGCAATAAAGTAAAGTAATTACATGATGTTTAAGTTGACACGCAGGTCATAAATAAATTAAGACAACTCCTATGGCTCCTGCCGGTTGTCATACTCATCGACATGCAAGTCGTGATTCCTATTACAAGAACATGATCAACTCATACATCACATATATCATTCATCACATCCTTTGGCCATAACACATCACAAGGCATATGCTGCAAAAACAAGTTAGACGTCCTCTAATTGTTGTTGCAAGATTTTACGTGGCTGCTATAGGTTTGTAGCAAGAATGTTTCTTACCTACGCCAAAACCACAACGTGATATGCCAATTTCTATTTACCCTTCATAAGGACCCTTTTCATCGAATCCGATCCGACTAAAGTGGGAGAGACAGACACCCGCTAGCCACCTTATGCAACTAGTGCATGTCAGTCGGTGGAACCAGTCTCACGTAAGAGTACGTGTAAGTTCAGTCCGGGCCGCTTCATCCCACGATGCCGCCGAATCAAGATAAGACTAGTAACGGCAAGTAAATTGAAAATATCGACGCCCACAACTGCTTTGTGTTCTACTCGTGCATAGAAACTACGCATAGACCTAGCTCATGATGCCACTGTTGGGGAACGTAGCAGAAATTCAAAATTTTCTACGCATCACCAAGATCAATCTATGGAGTAATCTAGCAACGAGGGGAACGACAGTGCATCTACATACCCTTGTAGATCGCTAAGCGGAAGCGTTCAAGTGAACAGGGGTGATGGAGTCATACTCGCCGCGATCCAAATCACCGATGATCCTAGTGCCGAACGGACGGCACCTCCGTGTTCAACACACGTACAGCCCGGTGACGTCTCCTACGCCTTGATCTAGCAAGGGGAGAAGGAGAGGTTGGGGAAGACTCCATCCAGCAGCAGCACGACGGCATGGTGGTGGTGGAGGAGCGCGGGACTCCAGCAGGGCTTCGCCAAGCACTACGAGAGACGAGGAGGAAGAGGGGTAGGGCTGCGCCAACAGGGAGATTCAATCGTATGTTGGGCTGCCCCTTTGCTCAAGTATATATAGGGGGAGGGGAGGGGCTGCGCTCCCACCTAGGGTTCCCTCCCTAGGGGTGGCGGCCAGCCCTAGATCCCATCTAGGGGGCGGCCAAGGGGGGAGAGAGGGGGGGCGCACCACTAGGTGGGCCTTAGGCCCATCTGAGCCTAGGGTTTCCCCTTTTTCCCTTCTCTCTTTGCCTTGGGCCCTGGTGGGGGGGGGGGCGCACCAGCCCACCCGGGGCTGGTCCCCTCTCACACTTCGCCCACACAGCCCTTTGGGGCAGGTAGCCCCACCCGGTGGACCCCCGGGACCCTCCCGGTGGTCCCGATACGTTACCGATAGCACCCGAAACTTTTCCGGTGACCAAAACAGGACTTCCCATATATAAATCTTTACCTCTGGACCATTCCGGAACTCCTCGTGATGTCCGGGATCTCATCCGGGACTCCAAACAACATTCGGTAACCGCGTACATACTTTCCCTATAACCCTAGCGTCATCGAACCTTAAGTGTGTAGACCCTACGGGTTCGGGAGTCATGCAGACATGACCGAGACAACTCTCCGGTCAATAACCAACATCAGGATCTGGATACCCATGTTGGCTCCCACATGCTCCACGATGATCTCATCGGATGAACCACGATGTCGAGGATTCAATCAATCCCGTATTCAATTCCCTTTGTCTATCGGTATGATACTTGCCCGAGATTCGATCGTCGGTATCCCGATACCTTGTTCAATCTCGTTACCGGCAAGTCTCTTTACTCGTTCCGTAACACATCATCCCGTGATCAACTCCTTGGTCACATTGTGCACATTATGATGATGTCCTATCGAGTGGGCCCAGAGATACCTCTCCGTTTACACGGAGTGACAAATCCCAGTCTCGATTCGTGCCAACCCAACAGACACTTTCGGAGATACCTGTAGTGTACCTTTATAGCCACCTAGTTACATTGTGACGTTTGGCACACCCAAAGCACTCCTACGGTATTCGGGAGTTGCACAATCTCATGGTCTAAGGAAATGATACTTGACATTTGGAAAAGCTTTAGCATACGAACTACACGATCTTTGTGCTAGGCTTAGGATTGGTTCTTGTCCATCACATCATTCTCCTAATAATGTGATCCCGTTATCAACGACATCCAATGTCCATCGTCAGGAAACCATAACCATCTATTGATTAACGAGCTAGTCAACTAGAGGCTTACTAGGGACATGGTGTTGTCTATGTATCCACACATGTATCTGAGTTTCCTATCAATACAATTCTAGCATGGATAATAAACGATTATCATGAACAATGAAATATAATAATAACTATTTTATTATTGCCTCTAGGGCATATTTCGAACAAAACCAAGTACGCGTACTACTGCGCTTGGCTCTTCGCCCCTTCGTGAAGTCGAACAATGATGGTACTCCGCATGTTGGGTACTACAGTGTATGCCTCTGACGGTCTGACACCGAATGGACTGATGCATGTCCACTGAGGGTAGGTTGCATTAGTCAAAAGGCGTAAGCGAGCTTCAGCTTGTCCTGCAAGCTTCTCCTCGTTCTGTGAGTTGACGGGACACACCAAAAAAGTAGTGCTAGTCCATACTCCCTCCTTTCCGGTTAATATGGCTTAATCTTTTTTGTGGGTAAATGAGAGAGCTTTATTCATATATAAGCATTCTTAGGACGATCAGCCAAGACACTGGTCACTAGGAAGCGAGGTACCCCGCAAAAAAGAAGTAGGAAGCGAGGTGTTTCATCAAGCCAGCTCTCGGCCACATTCAAAGTGCAGCAAGCACGGTTCGCACGAAGATGCGTCGCAAGGTTTGTTGACCTGTTTACATGCTGAATAACAAAAAAAGAGGAAATATTACTGAGCGCTACTATTTGTAACAGGATATGAGCCAGAATTAAGAGAGAATTGTGGCGAGTGCTCCATGCAATCAACTTCCATTATCACATGCGAGAACCCTCGAAGAGAACCAAATGTGTTGAAGATTGCTTTATCAGATTTTAAAATTATAATAAGAGTGCAGACGCTCCTCCATCCGGTTCCTAGTACTAGTATAGTAGGTACCTTTATGGACTATAGTAGTAGTACTAGTAAACTTTGCGCTTGGCTGTTCGGGAAGTCGAACAATAATATCACTAGTAGTATAGTGTATGCTTCTGGCAATCTGACACCGAATTAACTGTTGCACGTCCACCGCCTGAGCGAGGGAGAGCTTGCTTTAGTCAAAAGTTTCTCCTTGTCCTGCGAGCCACCGCGCGCAAGCTTCTCCCGCACTGCAACCTTCTCCTCGTTTGGCAAGTTGACGGGACACAACAAAGTAATGCTAGTCCATGCTACCTCCTCTCCGGTTAATATGGCTTAATTTCAAACAAGATAAATACATTGTCTGTCACTGTATATTTGTAAAAATACGGTCAGTGGACTTCATAATACGCTCATTGCGCTC
>NC_041384.1:458281896-458282194 GCF_002162155.2 Triticum dicoccoides | reverse complement strand
ATATATATATATATATATATATATATATATATATATATATATATATATATATATATATATATATATATATATATATATTCCGGTGTTCATACGGTCACTAGCTCACCCTGACTGAGTATGTGTGTGCATGCACGTGTAGGTTGAGCACTTGAGCATGACCGTGTGTGTTCCGTCATGTGCTCGGACATGCATGCATTAGGGCGTCGCGCGCGTTTTTGCGTCCATGTGTACGTGTGACTGTTGCATACACGTAGGGGGAGTACGTGTAGGGGCCACTAAGGAGCAGTCAAATCACACA
>NC_041384.1:458253467-458281818 GCF_002162155.2 Triticum dicoccoides | reverse complement strand
CGGTCACTAGCTCACCCTGACTGAGTATGTGTGTGCATGCACGTGTAGGTTGAGCACTTGAGCGTGACCGTGTGTGTTCCGTCGTGTGCTTGGACATGCATGCATTAGGGCATCGCGCGCGTTTTTGCGTCCATGTGTACGTGTGACTGTTGGATACACGTAGGGGGAGTACGTGTAGGGGCCACTAAGGAGCAGTCAAATCACACAGTAAGTTAGTCGGAAGAAGCAACTATCATTTCACTCTTGAATGACACGTACGCAATATAAAATGGTTGATATGGAGAGAAAAAGAAAACCACTATATATACACTAGCAGGAGCCTAAGCTACAAGCCTGCTTGCTTAGGTTGCTCTCTTCACAGGCATAGAACGACGGGCCTGATCCCGCAGCTGGGGGAAGGGAACAATGTTCCGCGTCCCAACCGCCCTTCTAGCTATAGCCCGACGTCCCAGGTAGTCCATCTTCCTTTTGGAGCCGGCTTGCTCCACTGCCGTAGCTCCATCTCCATGTCGATCTTTCTCTACTTCTACCGGCTTCTACTTGTGATGAGTTTATGTCTCATGAACTAGTGCCAGTACTATTATTCTAATCACACTTCTTCAATATCTTTGCCATCAGGGATGCTCATGTCGATTTTAGTGGAACTGTACAAAAGTATCGTATGATCCGAGGGTGACAGCCGTCTTTCCTTTGACAGGTTCTACCTGGCCAGGAAATTAAATCATGTTTAGGGTTTAGGGTTTAAGTCGTAGTGACCCCATCAGTAGTTTTTCTATCATACATGCTCTCACAACTTTTTTCTTTAGTTGTGAAGTAAATATTGGCTATGATCTGTGAACCATTGAGATGCATCAGCATGCGTGTTAGTTTTCCTTTGTATTTGATGGAATGTTGTAACGGGGCAACCTTGGAATAGGAATGAAAATGTTGTGGAAAAGTTTCCGTTTTCTGGAGAAAAAATGGAAACGGAGAGAAACCAATGTTTCGTTTCGTTGGATCGCGCCATCGAGCAAAACCAACGTTTAAATCACGTCTGTCGTGTTTGTGTCTCACCCTCCTCCATGGCTCGACCCGAGACGGTCGCTCGGCATGCCACTCACCGTAAACCGAGTAGTATACCATAACTTTCCCGCCCGCTTGTCGATGGATCACGCCATGGAGTACTAGCACTACTGGAAGAGATTGACGAGTTGGGGGAGGACAGCTAGCTGTAGCACGGACTCCCAAGAACTTACTACTGGAAGAGATCGCACATGTTGTAGCCGGCTATTGCGACCTTTGAACGCGGAGCAGCCGCGTGCACCCGGAAGAGGCACGGGCGACACTCTCTCGGCCGACGCAACGCAATCAATGCCGGCGCTAGTGAGAGGTCACGTCCGCTCTGGCCGGGCATGAATACGGCACTGACCGTTTCGGGCGGGAAGCACGCGCGGGTGATGAAGAGGGTTCGGGTTGGTCAGGACCGGCCGTGGCAGTGGTCCGGACGTGCGCAAACAAGAGATGTTGTACGTTAATATTGTTGTGTATATAATTAACAACGTAAATAATGTGCCAGTTGGACAAATATGATTGGAGATGGAGATGGAAATGGAATTTTACGTAAACACGGATAGGCATGTCTATGTCTATGTGTGTGTGCGCGACGACTCTCGCGACCTGGAAGTGGGGGCGTGTTTTTGATCGAGTTCTTTCTTGGTACGTTAGAAAATTAGTTTGTCTAATTCACATCTAGATGTTATTTAAGGATATCACATCTAAGCTCCCACACGTACATAATGTAGCAACAAGAAACAAAAAAACTAGGAAAAAACCACAAACAGAGTGGACATCAACTTATATGTGACATAACTATGTCACATCTAGATGTGTCCTAGACAGATCCTTAAAAAATTGTCCGCCAGTTTTCGTTTCTTTTTTCCGGGAACGCGCGTATCCTATTTAAAACCACTGCTATGGAGAGATTTTTTTACTCCATTATAGCCTCTTGTTTGATAGAGTTTCTCGCGTCTCGCTCTCTCATCCTCTCCATATCAAAACAAGATGACAGTGTCCACTCTATCTCTCTCCTCACCGGTGGTCACAGATCCGGCCAAATCCCGTCCGCTGCGGGAGGTGAGGAGGTGTAGCATTGACATTGTCGCCGTCGGCGACGGAGTAAGCCAATGCGCACCGTCCTCTCGGAGTCGGCGCTGGCGCGGACGAAGATCCTCCGCGCCCTTGTTCGCTGCCGTCGTGTGGGCAGATCCCGCCCGCCTGCCTAAACGTCATCTCGCCCACCTGAGGTATAACTTCTTGTACTGGTCCAGCTCCCCAGGTCGCTGCGTGTGGGTTTTCTTCTATGCGACTACTCCCCAGCTCCCCATGCATAGTAGCTAGGGTTCGTTGGTTGGTCCAGCATCACCTACTAGTACTACTATAGAGGAAATGCCACTCAAAAAGTTGTCCTGATTTATGCCTCGGTGGAGGTATACATGTTGTTTCGACAAAAAGTACATGGTGGTTGTGCGGTCATTGTCCATATGGTGGTAGTACTATCACTGGTTAAATGAAGAAATGCTTTTTTTCTCGGGTATCCTGGTTTAGTTCCCATCAAGATAATTATGATGCTTCTGTTTGTTGGTGTACTTTTCATAAATTCTTATTGACAATTGAGATGTTGTTGCTAACCCTTTTTTATATTTTTGGAAACAGCGATGCGTGTCTCCATACCCGGGTATGTCTTCCTCAATTTTAGTGGAACTACACAAAATTGGATGGCCATTGTTGTTCCGCCTCACTGTCCTCTGCCACGTGGTTCTTCCTTCCTCGAGCTTGATTACTGAGAAGAAACAGACCATAGTGAGGATTTGTCAAACTTCTTAGGTGCCTCACCCAAACTTGATGCCAAATGGATGATGCATCACCACGATGAACTATCAAAGCTCATGGTTGCGCCTCATGGTTGCGTCGGCTGGTGAAGCTGATCGATTTTTGATGAAAAACAAGCTGTCTTCCATCAGTGCTCTTTGCTTGTTACACACAAAGATGATATCCTTCGTCAGTTCACCTTGGTTGCGTTGGAGACGCAGTCGTCTTTCACATCGGTGCAATTTTCACTAGGGTTTTACGACAGGTGGGCCCAAAATGTGGCTGGCTCACCTGTCATACAGCCAAAAGCAGGTGCAGTGAAGGCACCGGAGCTCAGTCCGTACTACAGTAGTATATACTAAGCGGGAGCCTCAGCGCTTGTTCGCTAGGGTTTGCACTCTCCACACGCTTGCCGCACTACATATATGTTACTCCCTCCGTTCCGAATTACTTGTCTTAGATTTGTCTAGATACGGAGGTATCTAGCACTAAAATGAGTCTAGATACATTTGCTAGGGTTTGCTATATTCACAGTCTCTCACCCTCTCTTCACCAGATCTAAACAACAGTGCGTTGGCCTCTTGTCTCTCTCTCCCCCCTCACAGCTGGTGAAGGAGGTGTCTGTATCCCGTCGCACCGGGAAGGGGAGGAGGTGCAGCGTTCACTCTATCGCCTTCGGAGAAGGAGGCAATCCACTATCGGCTGCGCTGTTCTCTTTCACCCAGCGCCTATGCGGGATGGTCACCGACCCCTTCTTCGTCTCTGCCGTACTTAGTGTGGGCAGATCCGGCCTCCCGCCGCACGCCTTGCCACATCCGGACGACCCTAAGGTATAAGCTTCTTTGAAACCGTCGTTGCTCTAGCTGCATGTGGATCTTTTTTGATCTGTAGTCGAATCTAGGTCTTGGTTCAAAGAGGAATGAAGGGTGCGGTGGGCTGGAGCAAGAATCTAGGACGTGGTTCAGTGAGGAAAGGAGGGGCGGAAAGTAGTATAGACTGGCTATCCAGCCGCTTTCTAGGTCAAAAAGGGAAAAAGGGGGTAACTGAGTACACACATCTGTAAGGAACCGATCTCTTTGCTGAAAAGGGAAAGAAACTGGGGGGTCGGGTAGTTTGTGCACGACTAGATTTGCTGCCCTCACATAGGAAGAAGGTTCAAAGAGAACAAATATGGGACCAGCGCATATATGATGCTTGGCTACATACTCTGCATCACCCATTTATACGTGTGGACACACATGGTGCTGGCATGTCCCATGCAACTATTTCTCTGTTGTTAATCTCAGAATTAACTACTAATCTATTTTAAAAGAATTTCTCTGTTAATATGAATCAATGCAACCATTTTAGAAATGCCACTGTCCTATACTTTGTTTTCCATCAAGATAAGGTAGATGCTTCTTTTTGTGGCCGCATGTTTCATCCTCCTTTATTGGCCAGTAATTGTTTTCTTTTTTGCCTCTTAAAACAAGGATATCTATTCAACTTGTTTCTATAGAAAACTTAAATGTCACACCGGCAACTTTCCTTGATTTCAGTGCAACTGGAGAAAACTTGATTGGATTTCCTATTTGTGTTGGTAGATTCATATTTTATGTTGGTCGTCTCATGAAAGGTCAGTACAGGCCTTCATCCACATGATTGTGAAGTGTGCTTTGAGATGCTGTGCTACTTGTATTGGTATTGTTTTAAATAAATGATGAATTGAAGCTATTGTATTGCTGTCTTTTCCTATTAAGTAGTGAACAAAAATGGGACCAACCCAGACATGATGCTTGTTGCTTTGTTACACCAAATTCTGCATCACCCCCTTTATAAGCCAGTAATTGATGCCACTCTCAGAATTAACTACTGAATCTTATTTCAAAATTGCAACACTTGTTAGGGATTGGCGGGATTACCATTTTTGTGGCCGCATGTTTCATCCTCCTTTATTAGCCAGTAATTGATTCCTTTTTTGCCTCTGTTTATACAGCGATATCTAGTCAACTTGTTGCTATTGTGACATTTTGCTTCGCTACGCGAAACACTTTGCTTGATTTCAGTGCAACTGCACAAAACGAGATTGGATTTCCTATTCGCGAAGGCAGATTCGTACGTGATCTTGTGTGCGTCATGATAGGTTGGTACTTGGCTTCATCCACATGATCGTGCAGTGTGTTTTGAGATGTTGTGCTCCTTGTATTGGTACTGTTTTAAATAAATGATGAATTGAAGCTATTGTATTGCTGTCTTTTCCCATTAAGTAGTGAACAAAAATGGGACCAACCCAGACATGATGCTTGTTGCTTTGTTACAACAACTTAAGCATCACCCCCTTTATAAGCTTTGTCGTTCTTTATACATGTTGAAACAAGGCATTGTTAAGATAATGTCTCAGTCAATATGAATGAATCACACTGATGGAGAATTGCTACTCTCCTGCTTTGTTTCCCATTAAGATAAAGTAGATCAGTAGATGCTTTTCTTCTGGGAGTACAAGTCATCAACCGTTATTTCTTAGTAATTGTTTCCCTTATACCTATTGTTGCTTACAGGGATATCAAAATTAAAGCTCGGTTTTATTCCGAGTTTGATTTTAGTTGAACTGCACAAAAGGAGCCAATCTATAAGGCAAACTGCTGCATTACTGGGTCTAGTTGGTCGTTCCACTTTGCAGAAAGAAGCAGTCACTGTTTGCGCTACATTACAGAAGGAATGACCAAGAAGCTTTACAGAGTATTATTAGAGACTGGTGACATGACTAGTCTGCAGAGACCATTGGCAATTTAACAATACGTGGAGTGCCTTGGGCAAAAAGTGCCCAAACAAGTATAAAAGCTACGACAGGACTCCACGATCATAGGAATTACATATTTTGAATGGGAAAAGCTTGTCAAAGTTTAATCATTGACGTTAGCAAGAAAACATTAGTTTAATATATTGGAATTGGAAAACCTTGTCAAAATTTGCTCATTGATGTTAGCCAAAAGACATGCATTTGATATTTTTGAGTGGGACGCCCTTGCTGTGAGCACCGTCAAGTGTTTTTTTCCTATTCCTGTGTTCAGTTTAGAAGTAAATAGTTACTCTGCTGAGATATTCCTGTTTTAAGAGTTTGTTCTGAATATTGTCTATGTAATGCCAGGCCTTGTGTTTGATTGCAAAGTTGAGCTTGGAATGTTGTGGCATGCGGCATCACGAGCTATTCACCGTGCCTCCTGAGAATAATGCTTCGTCTTGTTTTGCATGTCGATCTAATGCCAGTGATTTGCTTGTTAAGAAGATCATCCTCTTCTATTGTTTCCGTGCTTAAGAAGTTCATCGTTTGATGTTTCATTCATAGCCTATACGACAAGTCAGGTAGGTTAGATGTGAAACCATATGATCTTCCGACCAACTCATGATATTAGGCCGTGACTGGATTGTCGTTTTCCAACCTGTCAGAGTAATGGGCCATGGGTAGGCTAACCCAGGCCCAGAACCTTTCAAGACATCGGGGCAGGCTGCACCCCTCAAGACCCCAGGACAAAGAGCCGCCTCCTGAGAGTCGGCTGCGAGGCAACCAACTGCCCACTCGCGGCTGAGTCCCGAGGACGACTTCAGGATGAGTCGACTCCTGACTGGCGATTCCAGAGAAGCCGGCCATGGGGAGTCGGCCCGCGACGCCAACAACCCCCATGCCCTCATAAAGAGGGACGGGACGGGGAGTGGCCATAGTAAGGTCCACTCCCACCCTTTTCCAAGTGCAAGCGTGGCCACATTACGCCGTACCCGCGGAGATCTCCGCCCGGCGCGACATTGTTGCCATGCCGGCCCTGACATCAGCCCCAGTGGGCGGAGTCCTGTGCCCACGACTTCCTGCCGGTACGACCCCGGGACGACGGGTCCCACCAGTCGGCGGGCGTACGGAAGACGGCGAGAGCGCCACCAGTCGGCCCAGTTGGGAGTCGGCCCCCAGGAGTCGGCCGGCCCCTCCCACGGGCCCCACGCGCCATTAACCAGACGCGACAGGGAGTGGCCACAGTGATCACCCGCCAGACGGCGGAGCTGTCACCACGACCCCATGACCGAGCCTGCGTCATTGGAGGCACGGCTATAGTAATCTACAGCCGGCAAGACCCGCCCGTGGCGGACGTGGCCTGTCGGCTCCGTATCGAGCCAGTCGGCGGGGCCCACCACTCGGCGGGCCCCAGGAGTCGGCGGATAAGACGGCGGCCAGAGAGACTGACGGCTGGGCCTGCGTTCAGCTGGATTACCATTGTACCCCTGGGGGGTAGGCCTATATAAACCCCCCAGGGCACCCATGCAAAGGGTTGGAATCCATTAGCACTAGACCAGATCATATAGGAAGGAGAGAGCAAGCCTTGCCTTCTCCTACCTCCAGGAAACATCTCAAGGAGCAACCGTGTACACACTTTGCCATAGTGATCATGCGGAGACCCCACAGAGCAGCAGTAGGGGTATTATCTCCACAGAGAGCAGCACTAGCATGAGACGATTGTCAGAAGCCTACCAGCGTGAGATGGATCACGTTGTAGGTGGCTCGCCAGCCCCCACTGGGCCCAGCCGCCTAGGCATGGTCCAGCAGCGCGGCGTGGCCATCGCCAACCTATTCGGGGCAAATCGCCCTATGTACGCCACGCCTGCGGAGAACATTCAAGCCGCCCAGGCGGCGGCGGACGAGCTGGACAACTTCGAGGGTGAAGAGTGCCGCCTGATGGCGGAGCGAGTCCAGCGGCTCCTCGACGCGGCTGCCGCGCAGAACGAGGCCGGCTGCCGCACAGAGGCGCCGCGGCGACAAAACAACGACCCGCCTCCACACCGAGACCAAGGCGCGACGTCTCGGATGCCGACTAGCGGCGCCCGCGGAAGAAAAGACAAGGATCCGGTTGTCAGCTGTAGTCGGACTCGCGTTACAATAAAGCACGACCAAGACGGCCGCCCGAGAGTAGTGGAACAATGGGACGACTGTCCGCCTCCTCCTCCTCGCAAGGAAAGGCGAGTCTCCCCGCCGCCTGTTGACCATCCGACTCTCGGCGACCGCCTTGGCCGCCGAGAGGGAGTCGGAGAAAATGACGCCCGCCACCGAATCGACCGACTTCACCGATCCCTGGCGCTGGAAGAAGAAGACGAGTTGGGTTCGCCTTGTTTCGGGCCCCGCATTCGAGACGAGCCCTTTCCCAAAGGGTTCACGCTCCCAAGAGACACGCCCAAGTACATTGGCTCCATGAAGCCAGAGGACTGGCTGGTTGACTACTCCACGGACGTCAACATAGCGAACGACAACAAGAGTGTTGCCATAAAATACATTCCGATCATGCTCCCGGGCACGGCCCGGACATGGCTGAACAGCCTGAAGCCCCGCAGCGTCAACAGTTGGGTCGATTTCACTGATGGATTCATCCGCAACTTCACAAGCACGTACAAGCGTCCTCCCAAGCCTCGTCAGCTTTCCTTGTGCGTGCAAGGCCCCAACGAGTTGACTCGCGACTACCTCACGCGTTGGGCCGAGCTTCGGAACTCCTGCGAGGGCATGCACGAGGTACAGGCTATCGAGTATTTCACCGCCGGGTGCAGAGAAGGCACCCTCCTCAAGCACAAGCTCCTTTGCGACGAGCCAGAAACCCTCGACGAGCTGCTGATCATAGCAGACAAGTATGCCACGGCCGACTCCTCCATGAAGGTGGAGATTCATGTTAGTGCGACTGGCAAAGTGGCCCCTCAGGCTCCTAGAACTCCGGCTGGAGACGCCAGTCAGCAACAACAGCAGAGCGACCACAAGCGCAAGGCCCCACAGCCGGCTTCCAGCAGCCGGCAGGTGGCGACAGTCGAAGACCAGCAGCCGGAAGGGCAGCCTCCACCCAAGCGACAGAAAGGCGGCAAGCCCAACTGGTTGCCGGCTTTCTCATACGAGCAGACTCTGGATGGTCCTTGCAAGTTCCACATCGGCGCGAAGCCGTCGAACCACATCACCCGGAAGTGCCACTGGCTCACCAGGATCGCCAAAGGAGACGGCTGCCTGCCTCCCCCGCCTGCTGGGCAGTATCCTCCGCCTCCGGCCCAGCAGCCGGCTGGCAGGCCAGTCGGCGCAGTACAAGATGAGTACCCCGAAGAGCACGGAGCCTGCATGGTATTTACCAGCGTGGCTGATGATCGACGCAGCAGGCGGCTGCAGTAGCAAGAGGTGAATGCAGTAGCATCAGAGACACCAGAATTCATGCACTGGTCCGAGAAGCCTATCAGCTGGAGCAGAGCTGATCACCCAGAGGTGATGCTGAGTCCGGGCTCCTATGCCTTTGTCTTGGATGCCACCTTTGCCACAGATAGACGAGTTGCTCGTTTCTCGCGAGTTCTGATAGACGGAGGTAGCAGCATCAACATCCTGTACAAGGAAACCATGGAGAAGTTAGGAATCAAGCAAAGACAGCTTCAGAACAGCCGGACTGTGTTCCACGGCATTGTTCCTGGCCTTTCCTGCTCACCAATCGGCAAGATCCTGATTGACGTCCTCTTTGGAGATAAAGATCACTTCCGCCGAGAGTCAGTTTGGTTTGAGGTGGTGGATCTCGAGAGCCCATACCTTGCATTACTTGGCCGACCCTCCCTGGCCAAGTTCATGGCGGTCCCCCACTACGCCTACCTCAAGATGAAGATGCCTAGTTCCAAGGGGATTCTGACCGTAGCCGGCGACTACCGGAAGTCGTCTGCCTGTGCGGCTGAAAGTAGTCGGTTGGCCAAGTCCCTGGTGATCGCAGCCGAGAAGCGGCTCCTTGACCGGGTTGTGGCGATGGCCGGCAAGCCGCTAGAGGTGTCACCTAACCCCAAGGAGTCGGAGGCTGAGGGTTCATTCAAGTCGGCCAAAGAGACAAAGAAGATACCCTTGGATCCGGAGCACCCAGAGAGGTACGATGTCGTAGGCGCAGACCTCGACAACAAATAGGAAGGCGAGCTCATTGATTTCCTCCGTGAGAATCGGGACATCTTCGCATGGTCCCCCAAAGACATGCCAGGTGTACCGACGGAATTCGCCAAGCACAAGTTACATGTCCGATCTGATGCGAAGCCAGTCAGGCAGCCCTTGCGCCGCCTATCAGAAGAAAAGAGAAGAGTTGTCGGAGAAGAGATAGCCCGACTCCTAGCAGCCGGCTTCATTATGGAAGTATTCTTTCCAGAGTGGCTAGCCAACCCGGTCCTGGTACTGAAGAAGAACAAGCAATGGCGAATGTGTATTGACTACACAAGCCTCAACAAGGCTTGCCCCAAGGACCCGTTTGCTTTACCAAGAATTGATCAGGTGATAGACTCCACAGCCGGATGCGAGCTGTTGAGCTTCTTGGATGCATATTCAGGATATCACCAGATCGAGCTGAACCCGGCTGACAGACTGAAGACCACCTTCATCACACCTTTTGGAGCCTTCTGCTACCTAACCATGACGTTCGGCTTGAGGAATGCCGGCGCCACCTTTAAGCGTTGCATGCAGAAGTGCCTCCTCAAGCAACTCGGCAGAAACGCCCACGTCTACATGGACGATGTGGTGGTGAAGACAGAGAAGCATGGAACACTGCTGGAAGACCTCAAGGAGACCTTTGAGAACCTGCGCCGATTCCAGATCAAGCTCAACCCTGAGAAGTGCGTCTTCGGAGTACCAGCCGGCCAACTCCTTGGTTTCCTGGTCTCTGAACGTGGCATAGAGTGGAACCCTATAAAGATCAAGGCCATTGAGAGGATGGAGGTACCCAGCCGACTGCTGGACGTGCAAAAGTTCACTGGCTGCTTGGCGTCCATCAGCCGATTCATCAGTCGGCTGGGCGAGAAAGCTCTCCCCTTATACCAGCTCATGAAGAAGACCACTTTTTTCGAGTGGAACCACAAGGCGGACGAAGCCTTTCTCCAGTTGAAGAAGATGTTGACTACTCCACCCGTTCTAGCGGCTCCGACTCCTAAGGAGCCCATGCTCCTGTACATCGCCGCCACCAGCCGGGTAGTCAGCACAGTCATTGTAGTGGAACGCAAGGAGGAAGGCAAGGAACTACCTGTCCAGAGACCGGTATATTACCTGAGCGAAGTGCTGTCGACCTCCAAGCAGAACTACCCCCACTACCAGAAGATGTGCTATGGCATGCACTTAGCCGCCAAGAAGTTGAAGCGTTACTTTCAAGAGCATCCAATCACTGTGGTCTGCACGGCCCCACTTGCCGAGATCATCGGAAGCCGAGATGCTTCTGGCCGAGTGGCCAAATGGGCCATAGAGCTAGCTCCCTACACCATCTACTACCAGCCCCGCACCGCCATCAAGTCACAAGCACTGGCCGACTTCCTCGTCGACTGGGCCGAGACCCAGTACCTACCACCAGCGCCCGACTCCACCCATTGGCGGATGCATTTCGACGGCTCCAAGATGCGCACCGGCTTGGGAGCCGGCGTTGTCCTCACTTCTCCAAAAGGCGACAAGCTCAAATACGCACTGCAAATCCACTTTGCCGCCTCCAACAACGTCGCCGAATACGAGGCGCTCATTCACGGGCTCCGGCTTGCCAAAGAACTTGGCATTCGCCGGATCCTGTGTTATGGCGACTCGGACTTAGTGGTCCAGCAGTCGTCTGGCGACTGGGACACCAAAGATGCAAACATGGCGAGTTACCGTTTCCTCATGCAGCAACTCAGTGGATATTTCGAGGGGTGCGAGTTCCTCCATGTGCCAAGAAATGACAACGACCAAGCAGACACCCTGGCACGAATCGGCTCTACCCGCCAAGCAATACCATCCGGCATCGCCCTTCAGCGCCTCCTCAACCGTCTGTCAAGCCTTCACCAGAATCAGACTCCATCTTTGTGCCGGCTCCCCCCGAAGAAGTCGGATCCGATTCCAGAGCCCCAGCAGACGGTACGAGGATTTTGGCAGATGGCTCCAAAGCCGCCACAGTCGAAGCCGACCCAGGGACTGCAGAACCCGGCTCGGGGACTGCGACGGCCAGCCCGAAGACTCCAGAACTCGGCCCGAGGGCTGCACCAGTCGGCCCAGGGACTTCATTAATCCAGCAAGTGGTTGCTGACTCCAGCCCGCCACCTCCCAGCCCAGCCGCCCTCGTCCAAGTAGCAGTTCTGGTAGTCGAAGAAATAGCAGCATCCTCATGGTCCCACCCCATCCTCAAATACCTGGTGAGCAAAGAGCTGCCGACAGATGAGATCTTAGCTCGGCAAGTACAACGCCGAGCGGCAGCCTACACCATAGTCAACAGAGAGCTGGTCAGGCGCAGCGTCACTGGTGTCTACCAATGCTGCGTAGAGCCAGAGCAAGGCCAAGCAATTCTCAAAGACATCCATCAAGGCGAGTGCGGCCACCATGCGGCTTCAAGAGCACTCGTCGCCAAAGCCTTCCAACACGGTTTCTTTTGGCCAACGGCCTTAGAAGAGGCCAAGGAATTGGTCCAAAAATGCAAAGGGTGCCAGAAGTTCCGCTCCAAGCCGCATCAGCCGGCTTCTGCACTCAAGACCATCCCCATTGCCTGGCCCTTCGTAGTTTGGGGCCTAGACATGGTGGGACCATTCAAGACGGTGCGAGGTGGCTTAACTCACTTGTCACGGTGGACAAGTTCACCAAGTGGATAGAAGCGAAGCCAATGAAGAAACTGAATGGTCCGACTGCCGTGACTTTCATCTCCGACATCACAATTCGGTACGGCGTACCACACAACATCATCACCAACAACGACACGAATTTTGCCAAAGGCGCCTTGGCCCGTTTCTGTGCGACACAGGGCATCCGACTGGACCTAGCGTCCGTCGCCCATCCATAGTCAAATGGCCAGGTGGAGCGAGCAAACGGCCTCATCCTGTCCGGCATCAAGCCCCGACTGGTCGAGCCTCTGGAGCGCTCGGCTGGCTGCTGGCTCGATGAGTTACCAGCCGTCCTTTGGAGTCTGCGCACGACTCCAAACAAGTCAACCGGCTTCACGCCTTTCTTCCACGTCTACGGTGCTGAAGCCGTCATCCCAACGGACATAGAGTTCGATTCCCCGCGAGTCACCATGTACACCAAGGAAGAAGCAGAAGAAGCACGTCAAGACGGCGTCGATCTGTTGGAAAAGGGCCGGCTGTTGGCACTCAGCCGGTCCAGCATCTACCAGTAGAGCCTGCGCAGATACTACAACAGGAAGGTCAGGCCGAGATCTTTCCAAGAGGGTGACCTTGTGCTCTGACTGATCCAGCGAACAGCCGGCTAGCACAAGCTGTCGGCGCCTTGGGAAGGCCCCTTCATCATCAGCAAAGTGCTGGGCAACGAATCCTACTACCTGATCGACGCTCAGAAGCCGCGAGCATGCAAGAGGGACGACTCCGGCAAAGAGACAGAGCGGCCATGGAATGCAAATCTCCTCCGAAAATTTTACAGCTAAACGCAGTATGTACCATGTTACCTTTTGTATTAAAAGTACCAAGACTTCGGGCCCCCCCGAGAAGAGCTCGGGGACTGCTCTCTTTTATCTATATGATAAGAATTATGCCTTCGAGTATATTACTCTTTGTTATGCCGCTTGGCACCGGGTTCGACTAGTCGGCCCGAGGACTTGCCGCATTGCGCTATGAAATGCTTCCTGCAGCCGGACATGTAGTGTGTGGCGCCTAAGCCGTCTCCTGTCAGAAGCCGTAGCTCGCAGAGCGACTGTCTAGTGGGCGGGAGTAAGGAAGAATGGGAATCCACATGAAAAATGGCTAAGGACTCAAAGCATAAACATAGCTTAAAGCCGGCTTCCAGCCTTTTTTCACAAACCGACTCTTGAACAGTTGGCTTGCCGCCTTCTATCCGACTTGCTAAACAACTCTAAAAATGGCTAAGTACTTGCCTTCCCAAAGTGACCAAGAATTTGATCCAGCAGCAGTCCGCAGAGCGGCTGTCCAACTGACAAAGACGACAACTGAGGGAAGGCGGCAAAGGAAAAAGCCAAAGAAGCAATGAGCAAGAAAAGATAGAAGTCGGATGAATATTTACATAACATAGGCCCTTGGCCGAATCTTCGAGAAGAATTTCAAAATACACCCCGCGGGTGGAATTGTGCGAATTAAAGAGTTCTTCAAAGATTATTAAAGCAGATAAAACAAAGATAAGGTGGCAGCCTAGGAGGCAGCAGACGGGTTCGGAGGTGACGGCGGTGTCGGATGTTGGGGCGGCCGGCTGGGCGGTCTCGGCTTGATCACCTCCGGCGGCAGTTGGCTCGGGCGGGCACGGCTCGTTGCTGGAGGCGCAATCGAGCTGAGGCTGGCCGTCCGCTCCGTCTTCCGGTGCCTCCATCTCGCTTCCATCCTCTGCCTCATCTTCCTCCTCGATGCTGGAGCCGATCACCTCCGCCGAGTCCTCGCTGTAGTCTGGGTTCATCCCAAACCACTCTGGTGGTACCTCCCTGCCGTCTTCAGCCCGCTCGGGGACAAAGATGCTAGTATCGGTGTACTCGGCAATCGCTACCGCGCGCTTGACAATGGTGTCTTCCGCGGCTGCCGGCTCCGGCTGGGCCTCTGACCAGAGTGTGGCCAGCCGGTCTAGGTCCAGCCCCGGATACCACGCCTTGACAAATTCCAAGGCTCAGCGCGCTCCAGCCCGGGCCGAGGAACCCTTCCAGGCCTCAAGACGGCCAGCCAAGACCTCCAGCCAGTCAGCAGTCCGATTGGGGGTGCGCGGAGCCTGCACGTCTCGCCACAGGGCGGCGATCGCTTGGGCGCCGACACGTTGAAGCCGGCGCAGCATCCGGTGGGCCGGCCACAGACGAGCCCAAATGATCAGAATATGCTCGTCAAGGGTCCGGGGGCGTCGGCGGCGATCTCCGCGCCATCTGCCCTCCGCTCCTCGCGGTCAGCCTCGATAGCTTGAATGGCGGCTTCCGAGTGGCCGGGAAGAAGTCTGCCAAGACGGAAAGAATGAAGAACAAGTCAAAAAACCAGGAGTCGGTTCGACCTATAGTCGGCGTCTCGAAGAAGAAAAGCAAAGAAGCTCACCATCGACGAGGTCCTCGATCTCGTGGAAGCCGAAGGCTAGCATTGCCTCCTTGTCAGTCCAGGAGGAGCGCTCACTCGCGAACTCAGCCAGGAGGGCGGCCTCCTCTTCTTCTGCCTCCTTCTGCGTCTTCTTAAGCAGCTCCTTCTGCTCTGCCAATTGTGCGGCCAGTAGATCGCGCTCTGCGGCGAGCTTGCTGCACTCCTCCCCCTTGGCGCACAACACGGTGTTGGCTTCGCTCAGCTGCTGTTGAAGAGTGGCATTGGCCTCTGAAGAGAAAGAAGAAAGAAGGCGTTAAGTCATCAACAAAGAAGGTCGCTGGGGAGATCTGGCCCGACTGCTCAGCAGTCGGCCCGAATCTCGGGGACTACATCCCGCGGGTGCGCCAGTGCGCCCCCGCAAAGAAGAAAAAGGACTCACTCCGGCTCTCTGACAAGTCGGCGGTCCGCTTGCCCAGCTCTTCAATGTTGCGGTTGAAGGCGGTGACATGGAGGTTGTGATAGTCCTGCGCAAGTATTTCAGACAAAAGTTAGTACCTAGAACTCACTAATTGGAGTTCCGGGCCGCCTGCTCAGCAGCCGGCCCGAAACTCGGGGACTACACCCAATGGGTGCGCTGGTGCGCTCCCATAGAGAGGAACAAGAAAACAAAGAGAAAGGAGAAAGCATACCTAGATGGCTGCCCGCGACGCCAGGTGCGCCTTGGTGCAGTTTTGGATAGCGTCGCTCTCAGCTCGCAGCTTTGTCTGGACATCCAGAAGCGCCTGGTTCAGCGGGCCCGTGCCGCCTCCTCGCACCCATCCAATGGGCGCGGCGCTCATCGCTTCGGCGTCTGGGATCGTCGAGCTAGCGGTGCCGGTCTCCAAGGGGCGTGGCTCCGAAGTCGCCTTCTCAAGACGGCGGCGCGTTGGCGAGCCAACTTGAAGGAGTAGCCTTGCCACGGCCTCGTCTTCAGTCGGCGGGAAGGGCGGGTCCGCCGGCTGTTTCCCTTGCGCGCTCCTAGACGGCGGCGGGGGCGGCGGTGGCGGCAAGACCGCGTCCGGCATGGAGGCGTCGCCGCCGCCCCTCTCCATGATCGGGAACTCGCCGCCGGCTTCTCCTGACTGCCCCGTGAACTCTGGGGGCGGCGGCGCAGAGTTCAGAGGGGTGACGAACACCGCCGACCGCCGGTGCGCGACTTCCTTAGCCTGCCGCCTTGCCGCGACGGCGGCCTCGGCCTCCTCCAGCTTTTTCAGGACGGAGGCCTCCGCCTTCTCGGCCTCCGCTTTCTTCAGGCGGGCGACCTCTTCCTCCTCGCGCTTCTCCTGTGCGTTCCGCTCCGTCGCCTCCCGGTGGTCGGCGGCGGGGTCAATCCGCCGAGTAGTGGCATACATCTCCGCCGACCCCATAATGGAGGCGGCGGCAACCCTCTCAAGAGTGAGGGGAGCCCTGAAGCAAGGGAAGCATATGAAAGACTCAGACAAGATCAACAAAGAGAAAAAAAAATAAGGGACGGAGGCGCTTACGCAGAGACCAGCGGCAGCTTCTTCACTTCCTTGCGGAAGCGGTTGGCTTTCGCGGCCGCCTCTTCCCGCTTGGTCGCAGCGGCCGCTCCCTTAAACTTCTTCGACCGGCCACCAAGTGTACTCGGCCCGGCCCGGTGCTTCTTCGCACCGCCTTGAGCGTCCAAGACGGTGGAGGAACTCGCGCTTGGCTGGCCAGCCTTTGGCTGGTGACGCGGGGCGACTTCCCCCTTAGCATCGTCATCAGGCCAGTCGGCGAAAGTGGCCATTGGCCTGAAGCCGCCTGCTTCTCCTCCTCCTCCCTCGGCGTCGGCCTCCATGGCCGCCGCCCCCAAGTCAGGATCGTCGATGTCGCTCTCCGCCCGATTGGGGACAAATTGATGAGCCGGCCCCGCGGTGCCGGCCGAAGGATGGACGAGAGGGTTCTGATTCAAAAACAAAAAAAAGGTCAGACTGGACAAGTCGGACTCGGCAACGAAAGAAACAGAAGAAGAAGGAAGACGACTTATAATAGGCGGGGGGTTGGCGCGTGAGTATGGCTCCTTGCTGAACCGCCAATCCACCGTGAGACCGCAGTTCGCGATGTAGTTCACCGTGTCTTCCACCTCCGCGTGAGGCATGTCCTTGGAACACATCTGACTCGGGTCCCGATGACCGCTCATCTGGCAGATCGGGTGAGGTCGGCCTTGGAGTGGGAGGACTCGGCGTGCCACAAAGGCGGCCAGCAAGTTGGCCCCGGTCAAGCCCTCCGACTGCGTCAGCACTCGGAGTCGCGCGATGGCGGCGGCACCAGTAGGTGACAACATCCTGGCTCGGTGTGACCAGCTGGGGAGCCTTCCAGCCAGCGCGCCGGCTTCGTAAGCCGGCAGGTTGACCCAGTCGCCTTCTGGGGCGACGTTCTTCACATAAAAATAGGACTGCTGCCACATCTTCACCGACTTAATCAGCGCGATGGTGGGAAATGGATTGTCGGCCACTGATCTCCACATCGCGATAAACGCACTGCACTGGGCCAGCACGCCGGCGACGTGTGTGCCGAGCTTGGACTGGAAGAAGTCACCCCAGAGCTCGATGGTGGGGAGAACGCCGAGGAAGCCTTCGCATAGGGTGGCGAAGGCAGCCAGCAGCACCACCGTGTTCGGAGTAAGGTGGTGCGGCTGGAGCCCGTGGAACTCCAAGACGGAGCGGAAGAAGCCGCTCGCCGGCAGCCCTAGGCCGCGCATAAGGTGCAAGCGGAATATGACCCGCTCGCCCTCCTCCGGCGCCGGCGATATTTCCCCCTCCGGCGCGAGGCGGACCCGCACTAAGCCCCTGCCGGGCAGCCGCCGTATCTTGCGGAGGATCTCGATGTTGTCATCATCAACCTCAGAGCTGTCCCACACTCCGGAGCGCACAGCAGGAAGAGCTCATCGCTGCGGGCGCGGCGTGGTTCGGAGCAGCAGCGGCGAGAGAAAGAAGAAGCAAGAAGTTGCGAAAGGGAGTAGGGAGGATGGGCACGCGTGCTTCGCCGCCCCCCTCCCCCCGCCTACTTGTAGGCTCGTGGGCTGAGAAGCCGAGGGGGCAGTCGTGGGAGTAACTGCGCCCAGGACCCCACGACCACGACGATTTACCACACGAAGTTACTGCGTGCAATAACCGCGCGGGAACCCCAACCGTCCGCACGGCCACAACGGATCCGTTCACATGCCGAGGCGCGGTAGTGGCGGGCCCCGCCTGTAGGCCTGTCCTGTCGCACGCGTGGGTGGGCAGACTAGCTCAGCAACGTGGCGCCTTGCGACGGGTCCACAACGGGCGGCAACCTGGAGGCTTATCAGGCACGCCGCCTGGACTCCGCCGCAACGTTCAAACGTTTTTAGGGGCAAGTCGGCCTTAAGCAAGTCCGGCTCCAATTAGTCGGCTTGACAGAAGACGGCTAGCGAGGCCCAGATCCAGCCGCCGGAAAGAAGAAACTGTTGAGGCTCCTCGACATATCGCCCTCGGTGCCTCACCAGCTTCGGGGACTACTGTCGGAGTAATGGGCCATGGGTAGGCTAACCCAGGCCCAGAACCTTTCAAGACATCGGGGCAGGCTGCACCCCTCAAGACCCCAGGACGAAGAGCCGCCTCCTGAGAGTCGGCTGCGAGGCAGCCGACTGCCCACTCGCGGCCGAGTCCCGAGGACGACTTCAGGATGAGCCGACTCCTGACTGGAGACTTCCAGAGAAGCCAGCCATGGGGAGTCGGCCCGCGACGCCAACAACCCCCATGCCCTCATAAAGAGGGACGGGATGGGGAGTGGCCATAGTAAGGTCCACTCCCACCCTTTTCCAAGGGCAGGCGTGGCCATAGTACGCCGTACCCGCAGAGATCTCTGCCCGGCGCGACACTGTTTCCATGTCGGCCCTGACGTCAGCCCCAGTGGGCGGAGTCCTGTGCCCACGACGGCCTGCCGGTACGACCCAGGGACGACGGGTCCCACCAGTCGGCGGGCGTACGGAAGATGGCGAGAGCGCCACCAGTCGGCCCAGTTGGGAGTCGGCCCCTAGGAGTCGGCCGGCCCCTCCCACGGGCCCCACGCGCCATTAACCAGACGCGACAGGGAGTGGCCACAGTGATCGCCCGCCAAACGGCAGAGCTGTCGCCACGACCCCATGACTGAGCCCGCGTCATTAGAGGCACGGCTACAGTAATCTACAGCCGGCAAGACCCGCCCGCGGCGGACGCGGCCTGTCGACTCCGTACCGAGCCAGTCGGCGGGCCCCAGGAGTCGGCGGATAAGACGGCGGCCAGAGAGACTGACGGCTGGGCCCGCGTTCAGTCAGATTACCATTGTACCCCTGGGGGGTAGGCCTATATAAACCCCCAGGGCACCCATGCAAAGGGTTGGAATCCATTAGCACTAGACCAGATCATATAGGAAGGAGAGACCAAGCCTTGCCTTCTCCTACCTCCAGGAAACATCTCAAGGAGCCACCGTGTACACACTTTGCCATAGTGATCATGCGGAGACCCCGCAGAGCAGCAGTAGGGGTATTATCTGAGAGCCCCGAAGCTGGGTAAGATTCTCCGGCGTGCATGCCTTCGCCTTATCCCGTTTCCAGGCACCGGCGACGTTCTACTCGCCCCCACCATGATAAGCCATCCTTTGGCATATGTCGCACCCAACCCCCGACACAACCAAAACCGCTTGTAAAACTGACGCTTGTAAATTAAAGCAGATGGTCTTGGGCGAAGGCGCTTGGATGGTTGATTTCGACTAGTAAAATGTCAGAAGTACTTGACACACGATAAAAACACTGAACGACACTCGGACGATTGCTAATCCAGCCGTTAGCTGTTGTTTTAGCCTTGCCCATAGATGGCATGATACGCACGTCGTGCATGTATCATCTGGTAATGTCGTCCATATAGCAGTGCTCGTAAAATATACACTGGTCTCTCAAATTACACGCATAACCCGCCGGTTTTACTTAGAGACGTCGGGCCCTCGGTTTCATTACGCCTGTATTTTACGCATTGTTTTCGATGACGGGTAAACTACACTTGTATGTTAATACAGGTTTGAAATAAACCAGAGCTCCCAAGCGCGACCTTACCGTTTCATGCCGTCTCCATTTCTCGAAGGTGCTCATAGGTGTCCGATGATCCTGGCTTCCTGAATGAGTAGCGGGCGCTGTATCAGACCATCCGCGGTGCCGAGCATTGTTAACATCGTCAACGAACATGAGGATTCAGGAGATGACTTTATTTTAACTGGATGACACTAGGGACCCAGTAGGGCCATAGCCGTACGTACGCAAGTTCCTCCTTATTATGTACAACTATATTTTTTTTGCTTTCTCCTGGTTTCGTGACATCACGGTCCCACACCATTGTCAACCTATGTAATCAATATAAACAAGAGAATTGCACAAGGTGCGGCCGACAGCTGGGACCAAGCAGCTCGAGCAGTATTTGTGTTTTTGAGGCGTCAACACTACAGAGTTTTTCTTGGCGATGTTTTCGTTGTTGTTTAGAGGAGAGCAGGGTATTAACTGGGCGGGCTGTGGCCCGTCTAGCCTAGGCCAGATATCCATCCCAGATACTAATTTTTTCAAGATGAAAATGGCTAGCCCAGCTATACGTCTTTTTGAGGAATACCCAGGCAAGGTCAACTTGTTATTCTCCGCCCCGCTGGGCTGCAAATCTTTCCTATGAGGGATGCATTAGGCTTAACAGGAAAATGGGCTTTAAAAAATAATAAATGGGATGTAATTATAAAAACTGGGTAGTAAGTATAAAAAAATGCACCAAACACGAAATTAGTTTATAAAATATTATTTATGGATTTTGAAAATCTTAAATTTTCATTGTTGCGCGGCAATGTTTCGTTGGATTTTTACGAAATACAAATTTATATTTAATCTAACTAGAAATTTCGGGATAAAAATATTTCGGAGCCCATCAAAATGTTAGAAATTTTATTGAATTCTGTCTTCAACGGTTGGTTGAAATTATTAGTCATTGTCCGAGCTAGAAAATGGGTTGTACTTTTAACAAACTGTAAATGGGTTGTTGTAAATTCTATTAGAATTCCAAAATGGGCTGTACATTCTTACAAAACGCAAATGTGCTATATGTTCTCTGCCACACATTTGTGGGCCTACTAAGTGACGCGTCCCCTAAAAAATAAGTTGACGCGTATGCAAGGCTTTGCCAACTTATTATAGTCAACGC
Organism: Triticum dicoccoides; assembly: GCF_002162155.2. Classification (NCBI taxonomy): domain Eukaryota; kingdom Viridiplantae; phylum Streptophyta; class Magnoliopsida; order Poales; family Poaceae; genus Triticum; species Triticum dicoccoides. The sequence goes on along the minus strand of NC_041384.1, from coordinate 458,260,807 downwards.
ACGGTTCTAGCAGCAGTGCCCGTTGGATGTCTATCCAACAGATGCCGTGCTTCTTCTTCAATCTCGGATATTCTAGCTTCACCCGCCCAAAAAATGATTCCTCCCCCTGACATCTGCGGCGCATCGTTTCGGAAGCTGACCTGTGGGCCTACTAAGTTGACGTACCAAGGGCTTTGTCAAATTAGTCAATGTAAACGATTCTAGCTGCAGTGATGGTACGATGTCCATCCAACGGCCATAGTGCTTCTTCAACCTCTGGTCTTCTTGCTCCAGCCGCCCAAAGCAGCGCCGGTCGTGCCGCCTGCTCCTGCCTCCCGTGGCCGGCTGTGCTGCCGTGGAGGCCTCACCGCCCCTACTATTCCCACCGCTGGCCAGGCCCTGCGGCGACGGTAGCCTCACACCGCAGCCGAATGAGTGAGCCCTCATACTCCTCTCCGTGTAGGCATCCACTGCCGCGTCTTCATCGGCTCCGCGTCATCCCCTTCCTAGGCCTCGCCAGTGTCCACCACCCTGGTGCTCTCGGCGTGGCGTGGTCAACATGGAAGGAATGACTTCCATCGGACGTGGACTGTACGTGGAGAGGCTGACAGCTGGGTCCATGGCGGCAGCAAGGAAGTGCCTCCTTATTACGCGGAAAATAATGATTCCTCCACCTGACAGCAGGGACCCACCGGACGGGCCACCAGTATTTTGCGAAAAAATCGTTTCCCCCTGACTACTGGGACCCACCGGACGGGCCACCGTATTTCGCGAAAAAAAACGTTCCCCTCGCTGTCAGCTCGGACCCACCGGAAGTGCCTCCTTATTACGCACAAAAAAATGAATACTCCCCCGGCTAGCTGGGACCCACCTTGCTAGGAGGCTGACTTGTGGGCCTACTAAGTTGACGGGGACGAATGGCTTTCTCAACTTAGTCAATATGAACGATTCTAGCTCTAGTGACCGTACGATGTCCATCCAACGGCCGTAGTGCTTCTTCAACCTCTGGTCTTCTTGCTCCAGCCGCCCAAAGCAGCACCGGTCGTGCCACATGCTCCTGCCTCCCGTGGCCGGCTGTGCTGCCGTAGAGGCCTCACCGCCCCCTACTATTCCCACCGCTGGCCAGGCCCTGCAGCGACGGCAGCCTCACACCGCAGCCGAACCAGTGAACCCTCGTAGTCCTCTCCGTGCGGGCTTCCACTGCCGCGTCGTCCCCTTTCTAGGCGTCGCCGTCGTCCACCGTCGTGGTGCTCTCCGTGCGGCATGTTCAACATGGTCAAGGAACGACTTCCATCGGAATAGTACTGTACGTGGAGAGGCTGACAGCTGGGTCCACGGCCACATCACATTTTTTTTGTGATTTGCCAAGTAAGTCGCTTTGTCAGTCCTGTTGGGCTGCAAATCTTTCAAGACGAGGAGAGCTTTCATTCGGCTGGCCGAGAAAATAGCCCATCAGTAATGAGAAATGGGATGTACATTTTTAAAACACATCAAACCGGCAATTAGTTTCAAATATCTTTTTTTTAATTTCAAGATTTTAAATTACATTAATTTTTATGCGTGGAGAATTTGTTGGATTTTATATTGATATACATTCATTTTTAAAATCAGTTTGAATGTGAGTCGAAATTTTGGGATTAAAAACAGTTCGGACCGCACCAAAATATGCAAAATTTCGTATAATGTTTTAACCGTTGCCACAATATGGGCTGTAATGCTAACAAAAGGAATATGGGATCCAAAAAAAACCTTAAGAATTAGGAAATGGGCTGTAAATTATTAGAAATAATGGCAAATGGGTTGTATGCTGTTTTCCATAGATTTGAGGCTTTCCTAAAAAAAAAGTGGCCGAATCGCGTAGATGGGTAGAAGTAATGGGCAAACGCACCTAAGTTAGAGATTTCAACGCTCTTCTTTCCCCCGACTTACCCTTAGAAGGAAAGTTGGGGCCTCGGTTTCTGCAGAGAAACCTACACCAGTGAATTTCTTTTTCGTAGGTGACACAAGCACTGACTGTTGGGTGTCCATCCAACGGCCGTCGTGCTTCTTCAATCTCTGCTCTTCCTGCTCCAGCCGCTCAAACAAGCGCCGACGGGACTGCCTGCTCCATCCTCCTCGCGGTCGGCTGTGCTGCCGCGCAGGCCTCACCGCCGATCGTACTCCCATCGCTGGCCTAGCCATCCCTCTACTCACCCACACCTGCTGTTATTCTCTGGCAACGGCAGACGAACCAGTAAACCCTCGTACAGTCGTACTCCCCTCCGCGTGGGAAACAACTGCCGAGTGTTCCCTGCCTCCGTGTCGTCCCCTTCCTAGGCCTTGCCGTCGTCCACCGCCCTGGTGCTCTTGGCGCGGCGTGGTCAACATTGTCAAGGAACAACTTCCATCGGACGTGGACTGTACATGGAGAGTCTGACAGCTGGGTCCATGGCGGCAGCAAGGAAGTGCCTCCTAATTACGCGGAAAATAATGATTCCTCCACCTGACAGCTGGGACCCACTGGACGGGCCACTGTATTTCACGAAAAAAAAAACATTTCCCCCTGACTGCTGGGACCCACCAGCTACATCTTCGCACGCAAGGAAGTGCGTCCGGGCAAAAAAAATGATTCGCCCCCTGACTGCTGGGACCCACCAGCTACATCTTCGCAGGCAAGGAAGTGCCTGACAGTCGGGACCCACCTGGTCGAAGCGTACGTAGCGTTGTCATTCTGGTCGCAAACGTGTACGTACATACTGGTCGATGTAGAGGCGCGCACATGTCGTAGTAAAGGCGTGCACGTGTCGTAGTAGAGGCGTGCACGTAGCATGTACACGTACGTACAACGGCCAGGGTGCAAGAAAGAAAATACGGCCACGTATGTGTACATACGGGCGGGGTCTCGAACGCCTACTCGCGCATATGTACGGCCAGGGCTTGTGTACATGGCTGGGTCGGAACGGAGAAACAACGTCATTGTCGTGTTCATGGGGAGGCAATGGAATGCGTCATGTTCATGGGGAGGCAACGGAATGCGTCGTGTTCATCGGGAGGGCTTGGACGGAACAGGCGATGGAAACGAGGCCTGGCATACCGCAGAACGGAGGAAACGACCTTGTGTTCGACCGGCCATGTTCGAAACGGGATCCTGTTCATCGGGAGGGTTCTGGCGTACCGCAAAACGGAGGAAACGGACCTCCTACGGTCGAAATGGGGGTCCTATTGATCGGGAGGGGTGTGGCGTACCGCAAAACAGAGGAAACAGACTTGTGTTGGAGTGCTACAGTCGAAACGGGGGTTCTGTTCATCGGGAGGGGTGTGGCGTTCAGCAAAACGGGACTCCATGGGATACTGTTCATCTCCACCATCGACCCTCTCCAGCCTCCACGAGCTACTGTTCATCCACCGTCGACCTCCTCCAGCCTCCACCTATGACTGTTCATCCACGAGCTCCTGTTCATCCAGCCTCCACCACGCGCTACTCCACCGACTACTGTTCAACCACCCCTCCACTGTCTACTGTTCAACCAGCCCTCCACACCACGGGGTCCTGTTCAACCAGCCCTCCACGGGCACCTGTCGGTGTCAAAACTGGCGGATCTCGGGTAGGGGGTCCCGAACTGTGCGTCAAGGCCGGATGGTAACAGGAGACAAGGGACACGATGTTTTTACCCAGGTTCGGGCCCTCTCGATGGAGGTAATACCCTACTCCTGCTGATTAATATTGATGATATGGGTAGTACAAGAGTAGATCTACCACGAGATCAAGGAGGCTAAACCCTAGAAGCTAGCCTATGGTATGATTGTTGTATATGGAGTTGATGTCCTACGGACTACAACCCTCCGGTTTATATAGACACTGGATAGGGTTAGGGTTACATAGAGTCGGTTACAATGGTAGGAGATCTTGAATATCCGCATCGCCAAGCTTGCCTTCCACGCCAAGGAAAGTCCATTCGGACACGGGACGAAGTCTTCAATTTTGTATCTTCATAGTCCTGGAGTCCGGCTGAAGGTATAGTCCGGCTACCCGAACACCCCCTAATCCAGGACTCCCTCAGTAGCCCCTGAACCAGGCTTCAATGACAACGAGTCCGGCGCGCAGATTGTCTTCGGCATTGCAAGGCGGGTTCCTCCTCCAAGTCCTTCATAGAAGATTGTAAACACCAAGAGTAGTGTCCGGCTCTGCAAAATAAGTTTCCACATATTGCCATAGAGAGAATAATATTAACACAAATCAAATCTGCTGACGTATTCCGCAGTGCGCCATCACACTACGGCCAAGTCCTTTACTTGAATCGTTTTTACTTTTCCACCTCAGCACGTTTTGCGAGGCGGTTTCCTTGGCACGTCTTGTCAAAGCAGAGATCGTGTACCCCCTTTTATGGGATTCTCATCAATACGGACGTGGGTAACCCAACCGCGCCCGTTAGCATGTTTCCTCGATTAAAGACGAGTCCCGAACGGTTACGGGGAGGGCTCTTGGTATTCGACCTCTTATAAAGAGACCAAGGCCTTACTCCTTTTTTCAATCTCAAGCGAGTTCGCCCGCCGCCTCGAGTTCCAACACCCTAGGCTCCAGATTCCAGGCACTTCAGACCTTCGACAATGTCCGGTTCTGACCTTCAAGGCCGATGGACGCCCTCCTCCGTCATGGAGGAGGACGTACTAAAGTTGAGGGAGGCTAAGTTCCTGACTGGCGAAATTTCGCATAGGTTGCCTGCTCAAGGGCAGGTCATCCCCACTCCCCAGTTCGGTGAGACCATGGTGTTCATGTCTCACTTCCTTGGGGGGTTGGGCTTCCCAATGGATCCCTTTGTGAGGGGACTGCTGTTTTATTACGGGCTGGAATTCCATGACTTAGCTCCGGAGTCCATCCTCCATATCTCCTCGTTTATTGTCGTGTGTGAAGCGTTCCTCCGTGTTACCCCTTACTTCGGATTATGGCTCAAGACCTTCAAAGTGGAGCCGAAGATGATCAAGGGACGGCACGCAGAGTGCGGAGGCGCTGTTATAAGCAAAAATGCTGATGCTCCATGGCCCGAGGGCTCTTTTCAAGAGGAGATAGGATTGTGGCAACGAGAGTGGTTTTATATCACCGCTCCCCGGAGCACCAAGTGGGTGGCGCCTCCTGCCTTTCACTCGGGTCCCCCACCACGGCTAGCATCATGGGTCAACGGAGGGTTAGATTGGGGTTTGCCCAAAGACGTGCCCTTGTTACAGGGCCGCATCAAGGATCTCTTGGAAGGAGACCTCAGCCTGGTCAAGGTGACGCAGGTCATGCTGATTCGCCGAATATTGCCCGGCAAACGTCGCCCCCTTCGCTTGTGGGATTTTAATCCAGAGGGACCGCGAGCTCTCCAGAATTTCATGGGCGCAATGCCCGCAGAGATGTATAAACTGTTCTTCGGATCACAAGAGATGTGTCCGGATTTAACTGAGGACGCAGGCCTGAGCTGCAATCGCCTGGATACTCAAGTAAGCAACCTTGTGCCCGGACCTTCTATCTGTATAATTGTCATAAACTTGCCCCTAAAAGAGCCGTCCTTTTAAACAGGAGTGGATAGCGAAGGCAAAGCTGATCAGGTGTCCGGCTCCCCTTCCCGAAACCAGGCCGGATCCCGTGCTGGTCAGGATGCTGGAGATAATGCCTTTGGAGGGAAGCAAGGGGGAGGACAAGGAAACTGTGGCCTCCTCGAAGGAGGCTGCTCCGAAGGGAGGAACCGACAATTCCTCTCCTAAGGGGAAGAAGAGAGCCGCCTCTAACGACCTAGAAACTGTGGCCTCGAAGCGGGGGAAAAAATCCTCGTCAGAGGGTCCGACGCCGGGGAGTTCTTTGGCCGGACTACGCCCTCAAGGGGATCAGCCCTCCAGCGAGCCGTAAGTAGAGAAAGATTTTCCTTTTGAGGGATGACGGAAATCCTTGATTTATATCCGAGAAGATTAACCGAATTTTTACCTTGTAGCTCGGACCTTAGCCCTTCTCAGCAGAGCTCATCTTCGAGGGATCTCCTTCCGGAGATGATGGAGAGCGGGACGCCTCCCCCTGCCGTGCCATCTAGCGAGGCGGGCGACCCTGAGGTGTCGTCGCGGAGGGTTTCTCCGAATCCAGTAGGGGAGGAAGATAGCTATGTGGCCCCCCGAGGTTCTCCGCATCCGGCCTTCGAAAGAGGTCATGGGACGAGTCCGGCACCGTCTGGTGCTCGGCGGAGGAGCTAAAGATTCTACTGGAGCGAGCTTCTATCTCGGAGGGGCACCGTGCATTGATGGGCACGGTGATTGAAAGGACTTCATCCGCAGAGAGCGGATTGCATGAGGCCGTCAAAAGTTTACTGACGGGTTTTGAGGTACATTAGATAATGTACACTTTTGTCAGTTGCGCATGAATAAGATGCGCCCTGTGTAGATAGTAGCCCCTGAGACTCTGCGCGTCGTCAAGAAATGACGGCACGCGGAGGATCATAATCCCAGGTCTAAGATGTCGCCTTTGAATGTAGGCGGCAGTGTGTCCGGACTCGAGCCGAACTGATGATTTTGCCGAACTAAAGCGGCAACTGGACGTGGCAGATGCCGACATCGCGCTTGTGAACAAGCGGCTTGATGAGGCTCAAGGTATGTAATTCCTCGGGTGGCATCAGGTAAGAAGTGTTTTATGCCAGTGTCTTACGATGTGTGTGCTTGACACAGATGGTGCGGCCGCCATGGAGAGTCTTAGGGCAGAACTCTCAATGAAAGCACCAATGTCGGTGTCAAAACCGGCGGATCTCAGGTAGGGGGTCCCGAACTGTGCGTCAAGGCCGGATGGTAACAGGAGACAAGGGACACGATGTTTTTACCCAGGTTCGGGCCCTCTCGATGGAGGTAATACCGTACTCCTGCTTGATTAATATTGATGATATGGGTAGTACAAGAGTAGATCTACCACGAGATCAAGGAGGCTAAACCCTAGAAGCTAGCCTAGGGTATGATTGTTGTATATGGAGTTGATGTCCTACGGACTACAACCCTCCGGTTTATATAGACACCGGATAGGGTTAGGGTTACACAGAGTCGGTTACAATGGTAGAAGATCTTGAATATCCGCATCGCCAAGCTTGCCTTCCACGCCAAGGAAAGTCTCATCCGGACACGGGACGAAGTCTTCAATCTTGTATCTTCATAGTCCTGGAGTCCGGCTGAAGGTATAGTCCGGCTACCCGAACACCCCCTAATCCAGGACTCCCTCAGCACCCCTCCACCGTCTACTGTTCATCCAGCCCTCCACACCACGGGGTCCTGTTCAACCACCCCTCCACGGGCACCCCTCCACCGTCTACTGTTCATCCATCCCTCCGCACCACGAGGTCCTGTTCATCCACCCCTCCACGGGCACCCCTCCACCG